>NC_048420.1:19445766-19502506 GCF_013103735.1 Etheostoma cragini | reverse complement strand
GCTTTCCTTCTCCATCCCTGCTCCACTTCCTTAATGTGCTCACTGGATTTAAACAACACAGTGGGCAGATGAGGCCCCATGAGGACCCGTCGTTGCTTTGGTTTCAGAAGATCCCCACTGCTCACGTGTACTGCCCTCAATCTAGAGAAGGGAAGGAAATTAATATGTCAAGGGAAAACGAAAGGAGGAGGAGGTGGGCAGGGAGGGCTGGAGTCAGCTGATGAGACAATTTTGAGATGTAGCAACAGTAATCAAGGAGAACTGGAGTAGGGTTTATTGTAGGCCTTTGACTCGGGGAAATCCAGGCTACACGAACCAAAACACAGAGCAATTTCATCCATCTTTGAAGCTAGATACAGCTTTCACAGACAATTACTGCACTGTACCTTTTCTCCCTAGCCGCCCTCCCCTTGTCAACCTTCAGTAGTTCTTTTACTTTAGTGAAAGTACCAACACAAAGTACAAAATGATAGATAGAAAAATGATTCCTGTGAGGGTTGGGCTATTAAATGTTATGTTATTACATTATGCTTACAGATGCAGTAATGTGGAAGCAGCATTTTGCTGTTGTACTTGGCTGAGACGGAGCTCTCCTGTAACTAGTTTACATTTGGCTGTAACATAGGGCTGATTCTTTTTTTGATCAGTCCAACTTTTTGTTTTTTTAAGATTATTTTTGGGATTCTTTCCCTTTATTAGTCTAACAGTGGATAGACATGAAAGGGGTTGAGAGATGGGGGGTATGGCACTCAGCAAAGGCTGGAGGTTGGATTCGAACTCGGGCTGCAGATTTATTATCTGATGATCAGCTTACTGATCAATTAATCGACTATCTCGTTCAGCTCCAAATTTATACACTGTTGGCTATCATAATTTTAAAGCTTTCATGTGTTTCATATATAAAAATATGTGTGTAAAAATACTTTATTTTTGATTTAGTGATTGATTTGTAATGTTGTACAAAATACATATATTTACGTTCAGTACTACAGGAAAGGCACTTTCCTGCCAGCGTAAAAAGACAGGCTGGATAAGGGCGTGAGTGACAGACCTGCCGTCGTGACGACAGATGGCTGTCCCTGTCACTGTGTGTCTCCGTCCCCCTGCTTCACGTCAGGGTTGCTCCAGCTGAGCTGTCACCCTTTATATATTGCTTCCTGGTGGTACTGGCCTCCCCATCATCCCCTGTCCCATCCCACCACATCTGAGTCTACTCTGGCTAAATATACCCTCATCCTCGCCACTGACTGGATCCCCCCGCCCCCCCCCCACTCTCACCATACCACCACTACCACAAGCTTTGACCTACTTCGCTTCCTTATCCTCGTTCCTCTTTTTTTCCTCCTCCCTCTGTACTGCAACCCCTCACCTGACTCTTTTTACCATCCACAATTTAATTCCCCGCAGTTTTGCAGCCCTGCAAATGCTGCACTTTAAGCAGCCATGAAATATATCATTTTCACTTACTGAACAACTTTATATTGTACAAAATCACACGTTTTGTTCCTGGCTCTCTCAGTGTGAGCTTCTGTTAACCTGGTAAAACACAGCCCTCTCCTTGCACCAGCCTTGACCTTCATACTTTATATACTTTCCTCTAAATTATCCTCCTGTCTCTGGAGAGCTGCTGTCTTTATCTCTGCACTTCCTCCCCTGTCTGTCCTCTCCTACCACGGTCCTGTCCTTGTAAATGAATGTTGTGGGTTATTATGGTGTTGTTCTAACTGCTCTCTTTTTACTTTCACACTCTGTGCCTCTCCGGTGAGCTTCCTGGAATTTGGTCAGGTGGTTTCAGCACCCATAAGCCAAGGGGACACATCTGTCATAGCCAGCCTCCGCTTCCTTGCTTCCAACTGTGCCTGCCCAAGACACAGTCTCAGACAGGGCCATGCAGACAACTTGTGACATGCTGTGTGTGTGTGTGTGTGTGTGTGTGTGTGTGTGTGTGTGTGTGTGTGTGTGTGTGTGTGTGTGTGTGTGTGTGTGTGTGTGTGTGTGTGTGTGTGAGAGAGAGTGAGGCACGCAGAGAGAATATGTGGAGGAAATGTGTATGTGGAAGAGTGTGAACTACTGCAGTGGTGGAAGTACATTTCCATTTTATTTTCATTTCATCTTGACTTTATACTTCTAATGCACTACATTACTTTACATGTACTTTTTACTGTACTACAATTATCTGACAGATGTAGTTACTTTACAGATTAAGCTTTTGATAAAATAAAGGATGAAAACAAATTATAAAATATTGCAAGCCAGAGTTTTACAACCTTTTTGGCCTGTGACCTCTTTATGAGAGTGATTCCTCATCTAATAATAATAATAATAATACATTGTTTGCTTTTCACACAAGGTTTCAGTAAAATAACAGTTTAAGCCCCCCCAAAAAATAAACGTATATTCACTCTGGTGGGGTCTGGACCCATAGTTTTGAAACCACTGGGTTAAACTGTTGGACTGTATACACGTACAGTAGTTAAAACTAGTACTGAGTAGGATTTTGAATACAGAATGGATTTTTCAAGCAAATGATCCACACTGTGTTAGGAATTGTGAACGAGAGAGGGGAGAGAGAGGTTTATTTGAGGTAACATTTACACTACAGCATGCTCTTACCCCCGGGCTGGACAGCTTATGTAACCTTGCCTTACTTAGCTCCTCTGACCTCCCGCTGATGCATCACAAAAACGTACTAAGCAGTTCAGAAAAGGCAGGCAGATTAGTTTGTAGACAGTTTTTTATTCTTCTCCAAAATGTGAGCTGTGGGAGGAATTTGACCATGTTTCTAATTTATAAATTGTCTAAGCGGCATGACCTCCCGCCTGAGGACTGTGAATCATTTGGCGCAAAGGTCGCAGTCCGTTAATGGGAAGTGATAGTGACCCTTTTAGTGACAGACGCTTACTGTTTAAACTGTGTTATGTTCTATCTGACTTCCTTGTAATTTTAACTTCTTTTTTCTGACACACCACTTTACTCCTAGTTATTTTCAGCGGAGCATCCCTCCCTTTGACAAGTTTTGATTAAAATTAATCTCACTTTCTCTGTCTACATCTATTACAGATATTCCGTCGAGGGCTTTTTGGACAAAAACAAGGACCTGCTTTTCCAAGATTTCAAACGTCTCATGTACAACAGGTGCCAAACATCATGATGCTCCTGACAGTTCTGTAATTGGGTTAAATATATAGTGAGTTTCATGCACAAGACTCCTCTGCTAACCCAGTTAATGATGTCCTCTCTCTGGTCTTCGCCCCCTTTTCGCCCCCCCCTCTCTCTTAGTGCCGACCCAGTTCTGAAGGAGATGTGGCCAGATGGTCAGCTGAGCATCACAGAAGTCACCAAGCGACCATTGACCGCGGCCACCCTCTTCAAGAACTCCATTGTGGCCTTGGTGGATAAACTGGGCTGCAAGGTCAGTGGTTTCAGCTTTAGATTGACTTCTTGTTCCTCTCCTTTAATCTTTAGGGGCATTTGCAGTTTTTAGATACTAGATTAAAGATGCCTAATTCTGCGGATAGAAAGTGAATCCAAGCAGTTCTACAAAGTAGAGAGAAAGAGAGCAGTAGCTATGGACTTTTTAGGCTTGCTGGAAAAATGCATAACTAGGCCTGTCAAAATAACAAATTTTGACACAATAAATTGTCCCAGAAATTATTGCGATAAACGATAATACTGCCGTGGACTTTCAGTCTCTGTTAACAAATAATGCACTGGAATAAAACCAAAAACAATAAATAAAATGGAAGTTAAAAACCACACACAACCAAAATCAGGCCAACAGGCCTATATGGTCAGAATATTGGGATGTTGGAGTAGAGGGTTTATTTAAAGGGACGTAGGACTAGTGGGCTGTGAGACCACAGGGAATTTTTGGGATTATTGAGAGGTCGAAACAATGGAGCATTGGAGAAATGACATGGCACCCACTTGATCTAGCTCTCTTGCTTTAGCTGTATAGTTAGCTACACACTTTCTGAGGAGTTTTTTCTCTATCATGTTCGGATTAAGTTACTGCACCATTTACTTATGTGGAATAACAGCTTTTTATTCCAGAAAAGAACTAGGGAAAATCAACAAGTAGCCTACATTTTATTTCAGCTTTAGGCTAGCCGTGGCTGTGTCACCAGCTAGCTAACACTTACTGTAGCTGTCTTGTTTTAGCTGTTTTTAGTTCTGTTTTGTTGTTACTGCAAGTTCCGCTTCCTGAAATTATACTTTTCCATGGCAGTATAATTATATGGTAAACCTTTACTTAATATTTTACTTCCTTTTGGGTTTACAGGGCAGAATTGACAAAGCAACTGGAGATTTGTTTTTTTTTTCAGACATATTTTCATGTTGGTGTGGGAGTAGTTAGCACCAACGTAGATCTTCCCTCCAGTTTACGCGGTTGTCATCATCAGTAGGATGCTCTGCACCAGTTTGCCTGTTCTGGTCCCTGTAAAGCCTGTGTGATTCACAGGCTATTCTGAGGCTGCCAATGTGCCTTTGCGATGGCTCTTTCGGTAGGATGGCTCGTCACAGTGCATAACAAAATATGCGCTGAGAGGCAGTATGCAGCTGTCCAACAGGAAGACGTAAACATAGCAATGTGCTCTTTTTGGTATCAGAGTGTAACAGTTTTTGTGGGTTGCTTGTCCTCATCCTGTCTGGCTGCTTGTGGAGATGAGCGCTGCTGGATCACAAAATGTGCTGCTCACCTCTCCTGGCCTCATCTCACTGACTGAGGTCTGACATTTCCTGCTGTTATTTTGGGGCAGCCTGCTGTCACGCTGTTGTATCAGCTCATCTCGGTGTGGCTAAAGTAAAATGAAAGGCAACTCCCCTGGCAACCTTCAGGTCACGTTGAAAGATCGTATGTTTTCTTCAACTGCAATACAGAAGCACTTCATCTGTTTCCAACATCCCATTAACTGACTCCTTTTTTTAAATCCCTGCTGAGCTGAGAAGAAAATAGGGGCCCAAATTCCCTAGCATCATTGATGTGATGGACGACAGTGCCGGGGAGCAGAAAGTGTTCACTTTGTTCCACCTTGTTCATCTTTCATGGACAGGGAGTGCCAGACAGAGAAAACACAACCGTATCTGTTCTGTGACAGGATTTCCTTTATAGATCCCTGTCTGGGTGCAGGCGTCCACAGTTAAAGTTATAATGTGCAGTTAAATGTGCTGTTAATAAGTAGATGTGTTGGATGTGTTATGAGGCTCAGCAGCTCACTGTAGCGTCTGTTGAAATATTCTTGAAGTCTGATTAAGGTCAGTGAACTCAGTTTGCCACTTTTGCAGCTTGGCTGTGGCTCTGTCATAGTTTATGGTGTAGTTTATTTACTTGCACAGTGAAGAACACAGCAGGGATGAAAACAATGATAAAAACCTCAAAGACAAATACAAGTTTGTACAGGTGATAAAACAAGAGTGTTCTGAAAAAAATATTTCCTCAATCATACAAACACTGAATCAGTCCAGGTGTTGGAAGTATGCAACGCTGTGTTGTGCTAATGCAGTACTTGTATGTTGTTTGATTGTGTAACCTTGACTTTCATTTTCTGCAGTATTGCTGTATATCTTTCTGTGAATTTATGCACATGTAAACTACAGTAATGTGATAATGTAAGACTTCATCAATCCCTGCTGGGATATTTAAAAAAAAGCAGGCATTGTTGTGTCCTCTTGTTGAAAGATGATCTCTCTATCCGAGAATTACCTGCACATCTTTTTCTCTTTCTTTCAGGAGCCTTACTATGTGCGGTGCATAAAGCCCAACGAGATGAAGTCTCCTGTGTTGTTTGACGACGCTCGCTGCCAGCACCAGGTGGCCTACCTCGGCCTGATGGAGAATGTGATGGTGCGCAGAGCGGGCTTTGCCTACAGGCAGCATTACGCTCGCGTCCTGCAGCGGTAAGAGAACATGATGCTCCATGAAGCAAGACTTCTGCAACAATTCACTCTCCTTAAGTATTACTTAAGCAGCTCAGTGTAAGACCAGAGGTGTAAAATGTACCAAACCATGCAGTACTCTTTGCTACTATGAAGACGTTTTACTTAAATCTACTAAGATAAAAGTTAACATTATCCTTCTTAGAAGGAGTTGAAGTTTCCAAATTACATTTAGTAGCAGAGAACAATGATGCATGTACTTTTTCCATTAAACTGTTAAAGGCAATGCGGACCGGAAGTAAGGACTAGATTGTTCTCTTTGAGTGTAAATTAACAAACTCAAGTTAAACCAACCCTATTTATCATCTCATTTTGAGAATGAAGCTGTCTCTGTATGCTGAGGAAAAATAATTAATTTAAAAAAGTACTTCTGTGATTTGAGATGTTACCCTGGCTTGCAGTCCCTTATATTGTTGGAGATCCAAACACAGTAGATCCTACACTTCCCATAATGCGACTTGATAGCTTCCTTTGTTAACCCTCCCTGCAGATTAATGTCCATATCTACAATACTAATCTCAATGCACCCAGCTTGTAACGTAAACTTTGTAAGCTTTTCCAGACCCACAGAAGATTATACAACATTTTCCACAAGCTGAGTAGTACTCCACATGACTAATACATGTACCTTAACATATAACACTGATGTGGCGTGCCCCTTTTGAATAAAACCAGGTCAATTACAAAGCTACTCAGTTAACAGGAGTAATTGTTTCATTTTTTTGTATACTGAACATCATCCTTGTTGTCATACTGTAAGCCCTGATTTCCTCTTTGTCCTCCTTAATGTTCTGCAGGTATAAAATGACGTGTGAGTACACCTGGCCAAACCACCTGATGGCCTCGGACAGAGAGGCCGTGGAGGCCATTGTCACCCAGCATGGTTTCCAGGACGATGTGGCGTACGGACACACCAAGCTGTTTGTCAGAACACCGCGGTCTCTGTATACTCTGGAGCAGGAGAGAGCCGCCCTCATCCCTATCCTGGTTCTTTTCCTGCAGAAGGTTGGCCATATTTGGATTAGTGTTATTATATGATTTGCTATAAGTTTGTCATTGTCACTTTAAGTTTTTTTGTCCACAGCCTCAACACAATTTAAAGTATTGCATCTCTCCTTCTCTCTCCTTCAAAGTTGTGCATGTACTTTAATAATGATGCATCAATCTGATAGTCCAATTAATTGACTCGAAGATCAAATTTAATCTCACAAGCAGCTCCGATCACAATATATTTTCCAGTTTCAAACACAGGCCTCTAGGTTTCAAAGTGGATATTACAGTTTGCCTCAGTCTCATGAATATGTGGCTCCTGGTTATGTTTGACTGAAATTCCTCTGCCAGCTTGAATCCTAATTTCCTGTAACAATAATTGGGATAATTAATGAGATCCAGAGCACAGTTACATTACAGTCAATTACTGCACTTGCTCAATTCTTTCTCTTTCCCATGACCTACTTTGATGATTCTTCAGAGAAGTCTGGTTCTTTAACTGGAGCACAAGTTCATCTTTAGCTCAGTGGGACTCTTTTGTTTCTCCACTCTTGCTTTCTGTCTTTAACTCGTCCCCTTTTTTGTAAAACTCCCAGGTGTGGCGTGGGGCTTTGGCTCGTATGAGGTGCCGGCGGATGAGGGCCATCTATGCCATCATGGGCTGCTATAAGCGCTACAAGGTGAAGGCCCACTTCTGGGAGGTGGAGAGGAGGTTCGCCAATGTGCGGACCATGGCCGACTACGGAAAGAGCGTGGAGTGGCCGAGCCCGCTTGCAGCTCTGTCCGACTTTCATAAGAACACCGTCATGCTGCATCGCAGGTCAGATCCCACAAAATGGAACTCATACAGAACAAAAACAACAATCCAAAATTAATGTACAATATTTCAGTAATGTTGTCTTCAATCATATTTCACTCTTAAAAAAAATAGATAAATCCATTTGTATTAAATGTAAGCATAAATGACTTTTGAATAAGTTATGCTTAAAGTCAGTCATAGTCACAGTCAAGTCAGTAATATATTTTGTATTATAAATATGAAACTGCACTCAGCCGCCAGTTAGCGTAGCTTAGCATAAACTCTGCAAACAGGAGGAACCAGTTACAGCACGCTAGGAAAGCACAGCACGCTGTTGTTATACTCTGGTTTCGGTACAGATTAAATAAACAAGATGTAATGTGATAATTGGTAAACTCTAGAGCTGCTTATTTGGACAGAGCCAGGCTAGCTGTTTCCAGTCTTCTATCCCTCCTGGCTGTAGTTTAATATTTAATACACAGAATTGTATCGATCATCTGATCTAGCTCTACTACACTAAAAACAAGTCAAATCATTTTTCTTCCTGGCAGATTAAGTTGAATGAGTCTCTAGGCGAGTAAGTTTTGGATCAACAAACTGGGTTTTGGCACGGCAGATAAAAGTTATTTTTAATGCTCACAGAACCGATCTTAAAGCTGTTCCTCCTACTGTATTGTTTTCTGCTGCACCTTTTGATGTATTATTCCACCCACGTGACATGCTGTCTTGTTCCCATCACTTGTTGTCAGGTGGTGGGCGAGGCAGATCGTGAAGAACATCCCTCCGTCTGACATGCTGGAGGTTCGGGCCAAAGTGGCAGCTCTGACTGCTCTGAGCGGAGAGAGGAAAGACTGGGGAGTCAGCAGAGCCTGGGAGAGGGACTACCTGGCCAATGTAAGAATCACATGTAAACAAATCACAAACAAAGTGGAGTCAGGGTACTCTTTGAGTTCCAACGTGTATTTCTTTGTTGTATCTAGGATATACTGTACCTCAAACCATGTTTAAAAAGTCCATGAAGTGCTTGATCACTATGCTATTTTCTTTACATAAAACAATTCTAGTTAAGACTCATTCTTGACGTTGGGAAGACATATCTGTGTTAAAATATTCAATGTTTCAATTACTAGCCTTTTTTATGTATTTATCAATACATTCTATGCACCTATGATTATTTTCTATATAATCTGATCATCTATAAAATGTCAGATGATGGTTAAAATCCCCATCACTATTAAAGCCCTAGATAACCTACTCAAAACTGTCCAAATCGTTTAATCATAAAAGACTAGGAAATAGTTTAGGTAGTCACATAATAGGAGCTGGAACCAGTGAAATTTTGGAACTTTTGCTTAAAACCCGATGATTATCAAAATGTTTTCCAGATTAACTTTCTGCTGATTGGCTATTTGTTTTAGCTCTTATTTATGGACTGTACTTAATTTATCTTACAGGGGAAACACAGTTGTAATGTTTATAGAGCACTCAGGTTAGGCTTTAGAATCCAAGATTAAACAACTACAACAAATGCAAACGGAAAATAAATGTACGAAATAAATCTTTTCTTTTTGTGCTTTCAATTGTATCACATTACCTCCTTCAATGAATGGAATCTAATCAGGCATTATCACGTGACCTAAGACAGGGGTTACGATCTCCTCGATATACGACCGCATCTTGTCACGTGACCACAGTTCCATACTGAAGTCATTTGATGCCACCTGAACAAGTTCTGTTTGATGAAGAAGGCCATGGGACATCTCCAGAAAAAAATCTCAGTATTTCACATCACAAAAAGATGTCACTCGTCATGTTTGGTTTTTGCAGTTATTTGTACTTTAAGGTGTCAGTTTTTAACTCTTTCAAAATCACAATTTCCTAATTTTCTGTTGTTTTATAAGCCATTTAATTATTTCAGTGCCCCCTTTTTTAGTTGCAAAACACAAACATACCAATAACTAGATAGTATTTTTAAGGTTAAGAAGCTTTTTACTTTACCAATCGTAACCAATTCAGGCTTTATTTTGAACTGTTGTTTGGGAATAAGTTTTGCTTTGAAGCTAGGGCAAAATATAGAAAAATACACTGTGCTGTGCATACACTTCTATTTTTAACAGTGTTTACTCTAATGTCTGATCAACAGAAGTTTTGTGTTTTCTCTTCACTTTCAGTTACCAGAAGTGTTTTTAGGCAGTCCTTGCCACAAGAGGACCTCATTTAAAGATCATTTTGACACTCCACACACAACAAAATGTTTATTCCTTTTTTTTTTTTAACAGATGGCAATATCTGTTGGATTCATTACACCCATCTGGTCAAATTTTTCACAGTAAACAAGACTTGAATGACCAGCAGTGTATTGGATCACATCTGCTGTTGTGAATATACTGTACATGGTGCATGTGACAGCGAGCCTCACAGCATGACTAAAGGAGAACGGCGGTGCTTGTGAACACAGCATTTCATTAATGAATCTCACAGTTGGCTCATTTAACAGCTAATCTGAGCATGTTTGGTGGCATCAAGGCTCGAGAGATGCCTTCAGGGAGCGTAAGCATGACTGAGTCACTCTCCTCATTAATTTGTCAGACGGCCCGTGACTCGCTGCCCTTCTTCAGGGCTCCAGCTTCACGAGATTGTTGTTAATTCCACAAAGAACCTATAGATAAATGCCTGTAATCCAGCATGCAGTCAGCCTGAGTTGTGACTTGTATGTGGCTGATGTTGTTTTAGATCATTTGTCAGCGGGGAAGAAAGAGAAAAAGAGGTAAAAGGAAAGTTAGCCAAATTAATAGATGTCATGTATTCTCAGAAACCCTTAACAAGATCACAAGATGACTTCATTATTTTGAATTTAAGCTTAGAAATCAAGGAAGGGATGTTGTTTCCTTGTGAGCTCATCAGAAGGCTTGAAGTGAGAAAACATGACCTGCCATCACATGAAATTATTTTAATACATCCATCACATGTGGTGCAATTGTTAAACACCTAGTTCCAAAATCATTAACACTCTACTCTCCTCTGAAGACTTCCTACAAGATTTTTGAATGCGGCTGCAGAGATTTGATCCCCTTCAGCTGAGGTTGGCCACTGATGTTGGCCGATTAGGCCCGGCTGGTCGAGGCCAGTCGAGTTCTTCCACATCAAACTGTGAAAAACATTTCGGTAATACTTTACTTAAAGGTATCTACATAAGAGTGACATGACTATGTCATGAACACATTACACACAAACCCTAACCCTTATCCCAGCCATAACTTGTCATGACAAAACCGAATGACACAGACTAAAAGAAGCGTTGTTTATAATGTTTATGACACGTTCATAACACTGTCACTCTTATGTAGATACCTTCAAGTAAAGTGTATCCAACATTTATTAATAGAGCTGGCTTTGTTTACAGGGGGCCAGTGTCATGTTGAAAGAGGAAAGGATCTTCCTTCTTGCTCTTGCCACAAAATTAGAGGCACACTAAATTATCATTGTTGACAAGGGATGCCAGCATACTTTTGACCACATGCTTTGGTTTGTTCAGGATGAATACAGCTTTAAAAAATATTTCCAGTAAGCATTTTCATTGGAATCTCGTTGAATACACACTTAGTGACTGCAAAACAGTTCTTAGTAGAAATGTAAGGACATTATTATGTCAGCGCCCCTCTATAGGAGGGAGACAGACACAGTTTTAGATTAGCAGCCCCCGACTGTATTTCTCATCCGGCAGTAGCTCCAGTATCAGCCGCCCTTCTCCCTCTCCGACGGCACGTCAAACACCGCATCTGGTTTCAGCCGCCCGAGGCCACGAGCTTTGATCTGCTGCTTATGGAATTAAAGTGATAAAAAAGGCAGAAAGAGGTCACCCAGAGTGTTAATGATGAGATATATTCCTATGGCAATAGGTGGCTATGATAGCAGTAGCTCAATCCGTAGGGAGTTGGGTTGGGAACCGGAGGGTCACTGGTTCAAGTCCCCTAATGGACCAAATTGGTGGCCGGAGAGATGCCACTTCACCTCCCGGGCACTGCCAGGTGCTGTTGAGCAAGGCACCGTATACCCCCAACCGCTCAGGGCGCTGGTTCGGCTGGCAGCCCACTCACGCTGACATCTCTCCATTAGTGCATGTACAGATCCTGAGAATGTGTGTGTGTGTAGTTCAGGACTGTGTATGATAACTAACAAAGTGTGGACACAGAGTGTAAATTGTAATTTCCCTATTGGGGATCAATAAAAAAAGATTCAAAAAAAATTAAAAATACCATCATACTGTAGCTAAGGCCTTCCTGTAATAACACAGGTTTTTAATTCCTGCAGGCTCGAGACTCCCCTCAGACCAGCTCCAGCTTCAGCCGTTTTTCCAAGGACCTGAGGAACAAAGACATGTACAGTCAGGTCCTCTTCTCTGGCTTCTGTAGAAAGGTACAGTATATGGGAACGCTGAGATGAAAATGTCCGTTTTACAAGGAGTTTCTTTCTTGTTTTTGCTTCCTTTCAGCTTTGGGATGTTTTTCTCACTTGCTGTGTTCCACCCACTCGCACCTTCTCTCAGCTCGGCTTTCATGAGTTTATGTTCCAGGAGTGAATACCCTCTCAGGAAGGATTATAAAGAAACGAGATACAACATAATAACAAGATTTATCATGAAAGGAACTGAAGTATGACTTCACTCCTACAATGTTCTCAACCTTTAAGATATCCTCTTTATTTTTTTTAAAAGTTTGTCTGTTGTAACTCAACTAAAAGAAGTCAGTCATCTCCCGGTGGATAATAATGGCCATATTTTCCCTTTCAGTATCAGGGTAGAAAGTATCTTTTGTAGAAAGAGGGCTTCCACTAAATTCTCGATGCAGCTTGATTCAAAGTATATTTGAAGATATGCAGGCTTTGATTAGGTGAAATAAAACAACCTTCAAAACTGACAAAACCACCAGAGCTTTTGTCTATTTATCACAATTTTGCTGTGTTGCTCGTTTTTTGCTGCAAAAGAAAAACTTGTTTTTGAATTGAGAGTTGCTATAACCCAAAAGATCCTACAGAAGATAGAAAATGTAGAAATGTGGAGCTTTATCCTTTTCTTCTCTCTTCCCCTTCTCTGCTCTCTCAGGTGAATAGATTCAACAAAAGCACAGACCGAGGACTGCTCATCACAGACAAGTGTGTCTACAAATTAGAGCCAAACAAACAGTACAAGGTTTTGAAGAGGCTTCCCTTAGACATTGTAAGTACTCTTATTAGAGATGCACGCACGCTCTCGTGCATTCACACTCCAACCTTAATCTAAAACTACAGCACTTCACATCCATCAACATACTTGAATTAGTCTAATATTTTGAGCATGGCCAGTGTAGTTCATTCCTCTCAACAATAATAGCAAAGCAGTCTAAGCACGAAACCCTGGAGTCCCGGGAAGAAGAGATCTTCTATCTCAACGGGACCTTCGTGGCTATATGAAGAATACATGAAATGTATTGATATGGCACTTTCTTGTGTTTTTAGTGGTTACATTTTTTTTCAGATTTTAAGCGTTAAGTAAACTTTAATATCCTGGGGGAGGGGGATTTGTTTTACTGCCAGCAGAGACTAAAAGACATCAGTTAATACCCACAACATAACATACAGATAAGATAACCCTAATATTCATATTCATACGGGACAAATTACATCCAGGTATTTATGTACACATAAGCAATTGCTGTTTTGCTTTTTTCAGGGTGTTGTTGATAAAAGCGAAAAATTAAAATAAAGATAAAATAATGCCAGTGTTATACTTACTCTCTACACTAATCTTAAAATAATACTTCCATAAAGTTGAGGCAAGAGACAGATGAAGGATGGTCAAAATGGAACCACCAGAGACTGACATAGCCTTACTTTTGTTCTGTAATGTAGGTCAACACCAAAAACACTGCATCTTACACTTCCGTCAGTGTCTTTCTGTGGTTGTGGTTGTTTTCCTGCCCGATATGCAACTACATATTACAAACTCTTATCAGTTTCCACCGCATGAACTTTCCCAGGGGACCAAGAACCTTTTGAGGAACTCAGGAACTAAACCTGCCTTTTAATGGAGGAACCAGGGACTAGATGGAGTGAATGTCTCTGCTCAAACTCAGACCTATAGAAACTTGTGCACTGTTTCATTCACAAAAAAAGGAAGGGCTTTTGTAAAATAAGTTCCATGGGTAAAAAGAAAAGAAAAAGAGTTAACCTTTGTTGTTGGCGTCTCTCAAACTAGCAGAGAGAGGTGGAGACAGGCAATTCTCCTTTTTCTTCATTCATTAAGGACACCTCAAATTAATTTCATTAATGGTACCTGCTTGACTCAACTCGACCGCGGTGCCCTGCCCTTTTTTTAATTGCACACCCCCCCCCCCATCTGTTGCTAGCAATTATGACGTAGTGAATAGCGACGATTTTTTCCGCCCAATCAGTAGTCTGCAGTTTTTCCCGTCACCTTTTGGTATCACCTCAGCTTGCTTGGAACCTCGACTGAGTTAGTACTAAAAAAAGTACCTGTTAGCAGGTACCAGGGACTTTTTGCATAATGGAAAACCCAAAAAGGTGAATACAAGTGAGGCAAGAAACGCCAAAACATCAGAGTCATGAAATAGTAAATACAAAGAACAACAGAATCATCTTTTTCTCTGTTTCCTCATGTGTATAAATACAATTTACAAGCTACCGCCATTTTTTAATCAGTAATTAGTCTTTCAGTTGGTCATCAGGCATTTGTTGATTCTTTTTCAGTTTTTCAGCAGCTTCTTGCAGTGGAAAAACTATCAGGATTGCGTGAAGGGGCTTTTAGTTCCGACCTCAGGTCCCAGAGTTTCTGGAACTTGCTTCCAGTTTGTAACGTATTGACTTTTTATGAATAACATGCAGTCTCAAATTTCCTGTATAATATATAAAATTGGTGGGGTGCCTCTTTAACTTAAAACTTAATTAAAGCCTTGAACTTTAAAGAAAAACTAAAACAAGGGCACTGACACACTATACAGCACTAAGTAGCAGCTCCTCTTCATCAGCGCTATCATGAATGTGGGTCAGACCCGTTGTACTTTATCCCATCTGTCCTTCCTTCTCTGTCCTCTCTATTGTGCACATTGTCTATTCATTCCTGCTCTCACACACACATATTCCATCCTTTTTGACCCGGGTCACTAGAATGAGCCCTTCATATCTACATGTGGAGCGGGTCCTCTACCACAGAGTGTTCCACTGCCATGTATCTACAGTAGCCCAGAACAGACAAACAGAACACTGGCTATGGAGAGGGCCTTGACCCTACCCGAAGGCCACCGCAGGATCTCCTACATGCTTGGACAGGGAGGGGTGAGGAAATCTTCATCCTCACCGCTAGATGCCGCTAAATTCTACCCATTGCTCTTTAACAGTTCAACAGTAGCCAGAACAAATTAGGGGGGATTTGTAAAAACCCCATTAGTGAGCTTTCTGTTATTGCATTGGACATTTGCAACTTACAATAATGGTGGCACACTTTGTTCGATGAAATTACAGCCAGGAACAGATTTCAGCTAAAGCTAGCTAGCATTAACTAATTACCTGATGCTAACCCTGTTATTTGAAATATAAAACTCTGTTTTTTCTGTAGCTGATCATTGAATGTGTCTCGCTATAAAAATATACCAAAAAAATACTATTGTGTCAGCTAAATGAACTGATGATTCATGAATCAAATACAGAATTGAAGAAACATCATTGGGTGTTTGTGGTTTGCAGGATAGAGCTGATTAACCCCAGTATAATGTTAACAGTACATTTAAGTATAATTCAAATGGTATTTGTTTGGCAAATTTGTTATGGTGGGGGGAATTTTGTCCGTTAGGTTTGGCAGTTTTAAGTGAAAGTGATCAGATGGTACAGATCTGTTCTCTATTGTATTTACATTTTATTTTTTCATTTGAAGGGTTGTGTAAAGACCCACAACACCTACATAACACATAATGAGTCGGGCACAGCTGGGCGTCCAGCAGTGGTTTTAGACAGTGACACAGAGAGAGAGTGAGCTCAAAACATGCCAGAGGGTTAAAAACCATCATTATGCAGCAGCGGAGCAGCTAAAGATAGCTGATGCCATTAAGCTCTTCTGCTCAGGGTGAAGGATGAGTCTTATCCAGGTCAGAAACAGAGAATAGAGAAGAAGCAACGCAGATCTGTCCTTACATTGAGTCACCAGACCCTTTGGTACGAAGTCATCAAGGTTGACCGTCAGCTATGAAGACTGAAATGTCACCCAGGTCACAAACTGATAGACCAATTTGACAACAACAACAACAGTGTTGTGCGTAACTGTGAAGGTTTTCAGTTGTTCCTGAATAGAATGGACTCGTTTGTGTAAACGTGTAATGTAAACTCATTACAAACAAAGTCACACAAGACAACTGAACTCAGTGACTTTGTCTTTTTTTAAATAACATCTTTGTTAAAAGTACAATTTGCAGCTTCAATTGATTTACTTTCCAATTCTGGGTCAATAAGAAGGATAAACATGATTTCTCAGAAACACAGTTAAGTAGGACTGGCCTCCTTAACAGAAAGGTGTTATGATTCTTACGTTACCCTGGAGATTCCCGTGGTTCTATATTAAGCAACTTACAGATGTCACCTCGCACTCTAAAAAACCGCAATTGGCTTCTTTTGCTTTTTTCTGACATTTTGTAATGTAAACTGAACAATGAATACAAAATAAAAAAATAAATCGCTGGAGGCAAAGGTTGTACCAGCGTGTGCTGGGGGCATTAAGAGGCTTAATCCGCTCCATCTTCCATTCCCTTTCTAACATCTATGACCGACCTCCCTTTCTCTGTCTACATACGCATACGGTTCTTCTGTTTCTCTCCTACACCTTCCCTCGCCCTCGTTCCTTCAGTCACAGTCAGTGGTGCAATGTATATAAGTATGTTCGATCATAACTGTCTTTAGATACAATTTTGACCTACTTTACTTGGGTTTTTCTTTTTTCATGCTACTTTTATACTTCTACTCCATTACATTTGGTAGCGGGATATTTTTACTCCACTACAGTTAGTTAGCAGCTTTAGTTACTCTGCATTTTCAGATTATTAATGCAACATTTAAATCAACTAATATGTTATGAGGAACTATTATAGGTTAAGGTAACCGTTAGTATGTAAAGTAATTAAAAATAGCTCTACTTTTACCAGCTGCAACATTAAAATGATGAAAACGTTAATGCATCACTAACTGAGTGAATGAGGACTTTTATTTTTGGTACATGAAGTATATTTTGATGCTAATACTTTTGTACTTTTACTTAAGTAAGACCTTGAATGCATGACATATAGTTGTAACAGAGTATTTTTAGTAGTATTGACACTTTTACTTAGATCTGGGCAACATATTGATACTGTTGATAGTAAATTATAAATTGTAGGTCTAGACCTACTCTATCTGTAAAGTGTCTTGAGGTAACTCTTGTTATGATTTGATACTATAAATAAACTAAAATTTAATTGAATTCTTAACCCACCATTCACAGTAAATCTGTACATTATTACAATTCTTAATAAAACCCCACGACTTTCCCCTCACTGCACCTCCACTACATGTGCACCGCAGCAAAAATCCGCTGGCTTCCACATGGTGTAACTGTTGATCCAGGATATACTGTACTGTGTTAGATTCACAGGTATTGTACATTGACGTGATAATCCCTGACATTTTATACAAATGAATTTCCAGCGCTCCAGTGTGTGAAGCTGAGTATCTGGCATTCAGCCTTTAGTCAGGCTGTCCACAGCAAGGGTAGAAGAAGTATTCAGGTCTCTTACTAAACTAAAAGTAGCAATGCAACATTTATACCTGCATTTAAGTCCTGCATTAAATATTAAGTAAAAGAACAGTGGCAGTATTAGGTATAGTATAAGTATTGCAATACATACTGTTAAGCTAGTTTGATGTGTAACAAGGTTCCATATGTTAACCTAATCCTAATCAGCAAAGAAACTACAACCATCAAATAAATGAATAAAGATGGTAGAGATATAAGAAGCCATGATACTCCCTTAAACTTACTGGAAGTTAGTATCACCTGCATGAAGACTGGGGGATGTTTACCAGTGACTCTCTGAATACACACACATCCTTAACTGTGGCCGTTAGTCAGAGTTGCCGCTGTGTGTGTCGGAGTCTGAAGCAGTTTGTGGTTTTGTTTCTCTCCACAGTTCACGGGACTGAGTGTGACCAGCGAGGCTGACCAGATGGTGGCGCTACACACATCCTCGCATGATGATGTCCTGCTGTGTTTGCAGCGAGGGGAGCTGTGCACCAACCAGGACCGAGTGGGGGAGCTGGTGGGAGCGTTGGTGGACCACTTCACACGGTCAGTTCACACAACCAGACACTGTTTTGTTTCCTCACTAGGCGAATATCGCTAACTTTATCCAGTTTTTATAATAGTTCTATGGACATATTACAGTTGTACATGCACTTTAATGCCACCTGTTGCTGGTTTTTATCAGTCATTGTGTCATTAGTAAAATGTTTGAATACTGATTTGCTGGTGGAAGGAATTATACGCTTTTGAGACATTTCTTGGTTGTTTTGGGACATGAACTACTCTGTTGACAGACAGTTACAGACAGATTTTTTTTAAAACTGGCATAAATATTTTCTACTGGAAAGGTGCCAGTTGAATCTACAACATTTTGCAGCTACACTGTTAACAAAACACAATCTAATTGATGTCAAAAAGTAAGGCAAACCTTAAACCACCTCTACCGTATTACATTTGTCTATTAAACAAATTTTCTTGAACTTACAAAGCGCCCTTATCCTATTTTTCTTAAACTTAAATATTCCTTTGAAATCATATTGACAAACTTATGGATACTGACAGGTTGTAGTTGTTTCCGGGTTGTCTCATTTAGTTCAGCCCAGCAAGATTCAGAAGCACCACGGGAACACTCAATATTTTTTTAAACAGAAGAAGAAAACATCAATTAGTTTGGAACTTTTTTGCTCCTAGTGATCACTTGTTTGTTTGTTATAAGATGAGACCGGTTTTCACTATAACCAAACAATACAGCAGCTGATTTCACTCATTAGAAAGCTTTCAACAGAGACAAATGAATAAGTGATTGTGAAGTGATTGTTTGGAGAGAAAACTTGCAGCCTTTTCGGGTCTCAGTGTCCCACGAATAAAAAGCACAGATCAGATTCAGAGTTACTGGTCAAAGACCCCTGTTAAAATGAAGTCCATTAACGCAGCATAACAATTACGCAAATCATACTCGTGGCATTTATCACTGTCACAGTTGTCGGTGTCTGCGCCCTGCTCTTAATAACTACTGTGAAATGAATCAGTTACGCTGACATTTATCACATTTATCACTCAGAACCTAATTTGTCATCGCTGTTTATAAACGTGATTCACATCCTCCCCCATTCATCTCGGCCAGACTTCATTTGAATGGCACAACATTTTACACAGACTGTGTGTGTGTGTGTGTGTGTGTGTGTGTGTGTGTGTGTGTGTGTGTGTGTGTGTGTGTGTGTGTGTGTGTGTGTGGTAAGTACGGTCCGCTGTGAGGGCACCCAGTCTGCAGTGATTGGTCCGCCAAAGTATTAATCTTCTACATCTTGCCAGGACCACAACGAGTGACGTAGAGAACAAGCGCACTGTGGAGCTCGTCTGGTGGACATTCATTGTACTTACGCCAAGGTCCACCAAAGACTTCAACCACTTTATAGTTTGGATTTATTACTTGGGTGTTTTAAGGAACATTCTTGAAAAAAAGTCCTATTACTTGGTGTTTCTGAAGCTTTCAGCCATTAAGTATGATAAAGAATTATATACTTAAGTTACATAATAACAAACTAGCATCTCATTTTTTAAATGTTTTATATTATATATATTTTTTCTGCTCAAGGCATGTCTGGAGTCCATAATGAAATGAATATAGCATACACACATCATTTATTTTTTTCAAAGATCTTTTGGGCATTTTTCAGCCTTTATTTTGACGGGACAGATGAAGACATGAAAGGGGAGAGAGGGGGGGGAATAATATGCAGCAAAGGGCCACAGGTCGGAGTCGAACCCCGGCCCGCTGCGTCGAGGAGTAAACCTCTATATGTGCCGCCCACTTTACCAACTGAGCTATCTGGGCGCCCATGCATCATGTATTTGTTAACACATGATTAAAGATACGTACACATACTTAATTACACACCACCATTCATAGTTTTACGCCCTTGATATACCCACACACATACGTACCTATTCTGCCATAATGCACACATTACTATCTGCAGTGAGCTTTAGAAACAGTTATTTTCATTAACGATTAATCTGCAGATTATTTATTCCAAAGAATGGTTTTGTCTATAAAATGTCAGGAAATAGAAAAAATCGATTGCAGTTTCCGCCATAGTAGTGAAATACACTCAGTTGCCAGTTTATTTGGTACACCTAGCTAGAATGAATGCAGTCTAATACAACAGTCCTGCAATTGATCATACATTCGTAAATGTCTAATGTTCGGTTTTGATTGAACCTGTTTTAGAGTTATTTCTTTAAAAACTTTATGATAATTTGTGAGGCTATAATTTCTATTTTCATGGTTCATTTGTATCGCGTTATACTAAGAGGTGATGTTTTTAAAGAAACCCTCAGTTGAGCCTTATTCATAGTCAAGAGCCAGTTTATGTTTTTATGTGATTTCTGGTCTCATGTAGAGATAAAATATAAAATGAGCTGTCAGCTCACTCACATCAGTTTGATGGTGGTACTTATGTTCAGTCACTTATTTAGTTTTTGCAGCTCAGAGGCCCAGCAGACGGCAGCCGCATGAGGGTGTGTGTTCCCACTTTTATGAGTCTTTCTGTGTGTATGTTCAGCTAGCTGATCCCAGATCCCTGTTGAGGCTTTTCTGTGTTTTTACGAGTCTCAGACTTTTGGTCTGGGTTTTGGGTTTTTTAGAGGGGGGGTTCTTGCAGCAGCTGCATGGCTCTAGTTGTGGTGCGGAGAGCGTCGTAGAGGAAAGTCAACCATCGGGATTCAGTTTCAGCTCTCCGCCTGTCTTTGTGCCACCATCTGCAGTGAATGGAGGGGGTCGCAACCTCTGCTCATGAGACAAAGTCAGGGGTGAGCTGTTAAGTGTGTGAGCATGTGCGAGGGGGAAGAGGAGGGAGGGGTGAGGAGGATGACAACACATAAACACACTCCCCCGCTTGTCTTGAGAGTCACGCGCATGTCAATTTTAGTTTATGAGGTTTGGAGATTGGTCAGGGGAGGAAACTGTCAATGGAGTGATTGTGTTTTTTCCTCATCTCTGGAAATGAAACACAAGAGTGTGGGTCTGGGAGTCTGGGACTGTTTGGTGGCACAGTGAGTTGTACAAAACTGGGTCAGCTAAGGCAGAGTTAGAGGCACAAGGTAAAGTCTGACTTCAAAGCCTCTCTGTGTTGTTGGCGAGGACGAGCGAAGACAAGCTGTCTGGTTTTGTCATGTCACATCTGTCTCTTGTTCTCCCGGCGGAGCTCAGTCTTTTCCTCTCTCCTCCTTCCTGTATGTACCCTCATCCTCTCATCTCTTCTGCTTTCTCTTCCTGTCACCTGGGTCTGAGCTGTAGGCATGAATGAGGTGTGTGTTTTGTGTCTGTTGACTGTGTGTGTGTGTGTGTGTGTGTGTGTGTGTGTGTGTGTGTGTGTGTGTGTGTGTGTTTTGGAGGGGGTTGGACCATCTGCTGGGACAGCTGGGGAGAGTATGAGTGGGCTAAAGACAGGATTTAGGATATGATCTGCCCCGGCCTTAAAAGATTGAGGAGGATTCTTTACTTAAAAGGCAGTTTGGGGGATTTCATTATGTTATTGATCATGGCCAGAGACTGTTTTCTGGATAGAATAGAAGTGTCTGCATTAGCTGTTAGGATTCACCAAAAATTGCAGCGGTTAATTTGTGCCATCTTAAAATACACACGGAAATGAAAAATTGATGTCAAGGTTTGTATTTATAACACAAAGACAAGTTCTTATCCCTTTTCCCTGCATTGATTGTTTTGCAATTTCTTTGCCAAGTCAAATATATGTAAAAAATTGCATATTTAACGATTATCTGTTCTGGGGGTCAGATGGACAGTGCATTTCACAAATGCCCGGATCTGAAGTTCAAATATATATATATATATATATATATATATATATATATATATATATATATATATATTTATATAAAAAATGCCTCTTTTCTTTTCCTGTAAAACATTACAATACAAATGAAATTAATCATCCTGCCCTTGGTGTGTAATCCTCCAATCCAATGTGTTTCAAGTTGACCTGATAACACCTCAAATTTCATGAAATGGCACTTCATTAACTTGTGGGCGAACGGCTACTCCTCTCCTCTACCTTTAAGGGAGCTCCGCGCCTTGGCTAGAGGCTAGGTAGTCTGGACGTCTCTCATTTTTCTCATTTTTGTGAAGACGATATCTCAGTACCCCCTAGAAGGAATTTCAGTGCATTTGGCAAAAATGTCTACTTGGACTCATAGATATACTGATTTGATTTTGGCAGTCAAAGGTCACTGTGACCACGCAAAATGTATTTCACAAATGTCTAATAGGAGAAAATGATAAAGTGATGGCGTTTTATATCCTAACGGTCAAATGTGAACTTCACTTTGACATCATAATGTTATTCAAAAATGCTTTTGAGGCCGTTGTTTAACGCCATATTTGGATTGGATACTGAATTGGCGACACTAATCTTGGTGCCCAGCTTGAAACTGCTGTGATTGTATACATCTTCTGTGCTCCTGGGTTGAAGATGTGTGTGAAGCATCCATGTTTTACCAAAGAATACACTTAATACCTTTTATCAAATTGCTTGAAAGTCTTCATAACATACAGCATATTATATGAGTCTGGACACACATGGATGTAAACTGCAACTTGATGGGTTGGCAGAGGCATACAACTAATTCTAGTTTATTTTTATTTACTGTCTATTCCTCTCCAAGCAGCTCTCCTCTCCAGCATTTTCTAAATCAGCACTTTCAGTTCTGAATATGAAAAGACCTGTGACGGTGTTGCATTAATAGGAATCTTCTGGGTCACCCCCTCCCTTTCTGGGAAGAAGCAAGAAAACGAGGAGTGAAAAAAAACATGATTTCATTAAGCTCAAAGAATATGTGAGTGGTCTTGTGATGTGGCTTTAATGTCCGAAGGCTCGCTGTGACCGGTCGCTGCTCTCGTAGGACTTGTTGACTTTCTTGTTTTGACCCCGTGGACATCAACAGTTTTGTCATTTAGTGAAGGCCCTCTCTATTCTAAATTCACTTTTTAGGTTGTAAAAGGCGTCAACAAAAGCTCTTGAAATAGCCTCCTCTGTTTCCCTGCCTTCCCATTTTTCTCTTCGTCAGTGTCTGTCCTCAATGGGTTCCTCTCTCGGCCGCAGCAACAGGAGAAGCAGCTTGTGCTCTGAACTCGCCTCAGTCAGCCTGAGAAATAATAATCTAATGATATAAATTATAGTATAACAGTCACAGGGGAGTACTTTTGTTTTTATTATTGAATTACTGTATATTTTCCTGTTTATACTTGCATATGTTTTTGATGCAGGACTTGTAACAGAGTTTTTTTAATTTTTGAACTAGTACTTATAAAGAAGGATCTGAATATGTCCTCCACCCCTGGGAGTAACTATGGCAACAACTTTTAAGGCAGGTAGACGTAAATAGTTCATGTTAACACTGACCTATTTCTTTCTGTGTTCTCATACAGTTGGCAGGTGTTGTTGTGCCTGAATCCGTTGATTACAGCAGGTCTGCGGCGTGTGACTGACATCAGCACGTTTGTGAATAGTTGAAATACGTTTTTACCCTAACACACAACCGTGACATTAATAAGCACATCAGAGTTCAATATCTATAAGTAGAGCTGGCACCAGTGTTTTTCTGTATACATCTTTCATGTCATGACCAAATTACTGTATTAAGATAAAATGGTTCACAGTTTTCAGCCTCAATATTATTTCTTTGTAAGGGCACATAGGAAAGTCTGACTTATTTAAGAAGCTATGTATTTAGCCAGGAAACATGATTACCAACTTTTTCTGTTTAACCAACCCTTCAAATGAAAATCAGGTGTATGTACCACGTACAAAGGTCCAGGTAGATGAGGAGGAAAGATTTAGCAGTATGATGGGATTGGTGGTGTAGTGAAAGACTCATAAACAGTGAATATGTTCCATCATATTCTCCCCATTAGCTCATTCCCACACGTTTACATTGAAGACACTCTGCTGGGACGGAGCAGACTTTGTAAAGCCATTCTAACTAGTGCCTTAGTTAGTAAATTTCGGGGACTTTCTGTTTGAGCGTCTCGAAGCCTCCTGGGCGCATTCACAGATTCTGCGATTGACCTCAAAACTGCACCACCGTCAAAAGGCCTCTTTGTGGATTCACACGGCGCACACGTGCTGCCTTTAAAGCCACCTCAGAGTGCAACAAATGGATTCCTCAGCAATATTTTTCATTCCTCACAACAGTCTTACTGTAGTGTTGAATACTCTACAGCAATTCATCTGTAAAAAGAATTGCAGTTTTTATCTCAAGAGGCACATGTTTTAGGGCTAGCAAAAATCATTTATCTGTACTTTTAGGCTGAATGGCAATATGTACTGTATATAGTTTTTTCTATTAAACAAGCCTGTCTGTCTTTGTGCTGAGAGCCAAGGGAAGTCTCAGAGAGATGAGTAGACACATGCTGCTTGCTCGCTCACTTTTCGAGCTCCGGCCCGATTGGGCAACTGACTTATTTTCTTAACTGATCCGATGTAACTTTTCACCGGCTCCGGGGAAATCTTTATTGTAATGAGAGAGTGAGCCGGGCAGAAGGAACGAGGGGCGGAGTTATGTGAAGTGTGTGAAAGAGATGCACTAGCACGACTTTACGGGAGAAACGGGTTATGTAGTGCAACATCAAACTGCCAGTACAGTATACAGTAGTACCAATATAAAGGGAATTGTCTCATCCCATCCCATCTTGTTTAGAAATATATCAATATAATTTAAAAAGTCCATAAACCGTACCACCCATCCCTAACATGTTGGAGTTGTCACTCAGCGGATGTTGAGTCCAGGCCCGATGGTGAGTTCAAAAACCATCACTAACAACATGTCCAATGCTCCTACTGCATAATAACCACTGATAGCGATCCACTGTCTTCCTTTATTCATAATCAATTTGATGAGACGATCGGTTCCCTCTGTTCTCTTTTATCGCAGAACGGTTGGTGGTCTTCAGAAATAATCAGCAGCACTGAGGAACTTATTGAAGCTAGTGCTGTTAAACTACATCACACTTGATGACACACATTTGTGATTCACGCCATGTGCATGTATAAGACCGTAGTGTTGCATCTTAAAGGATGTCTGCACCATTTATAGAAATCACTCTTCAGGTGTTAGCTCTGCTGTTGTTACAGTATGACTCATTTTTTTTCTCAGAATGCCCCCTTAGGAGACTCAAGATGCAGGGTGCAGCTGGTTGAGATAGGCCCACTGTTTCTGATGACGGTGATGGTAATTGTAATGGATGATGAATACTAGGACGCCAAAGCAAACCCTGTGATGATCTGCTCGCCACCACCTCACACCCGAGAACTCAAGTGACCTTGGCCTGTGTTGCCTCCACAGCCGGGGCTGCAAATGCTGCAGATGCTGCTTTTGCCCCAGAGATAGTTGCCAGGCAGCTGGGGAATTCACAATTAAGATTGCAAGGGGAAATTACAGCCGTGTGTTGACGAGTGGGTGTCAAGTCTGGTGGTGAGGGAGGGTGGAAGGGATGAAAGGGGGTATGTGGTATGGAGGAGAGGTGCTCTGACGGATGGAAAACTACAGGTGAGCGTGAAATTACTTCCTCTTATTAGTCATTTTTTTAAAGTAAAAGTTTGACATTTTAGGAAATAAACTTGTTAGAGTTAAATGAGAAGATGGATGAAATTCTCATGTGTCCTTTCAATATAAGACTAGAGTTAGCAGCTGCTTAGCTTAGCATAAAGACTGTAATAACAAAATAACAAAATCTGCCTACCAGCATCTCTAACTACAACTAGAAGTTACTGTCTGGCACAAAACCCACCATAAAACCGCAACTTGACTGTTTTTGTACCGATTAATCATAACGTGTTAATGATTCAGCTTTAGAGTGGCTAGCAGGTGGATTTTGTTAGTTTGACTGAGCCAGGCTAGCTGTCCCCCCCCCCCCCCCCCTTATTCCAGTCTTTGTGCTAAACTAAGCTAAATATGAGAGTGATATCGATCTTCTCAATCCAGTCTTTTAGGGGGGAATCAATGCATTTTAGTACACAACAGTACAGCGTTTTCCTGAGTTTTAAATGGCAATAAGTTGTTTTCAGACAGCAAAAGACAACCTTACATTACACTCGATATCCTTCTGCAGAGCCAAGTAAAAAAAGCACTATGTGAACAGTTTTCCGTTTGCACATCTTGTGATAGCTGAGAACAACACTATGCATCTGTGGTAGTCTGAGAAAATTGTTTCTCACAGTAACTAAACGTGTTACCTGATTCATTATTGTTATTATTATTTTGTGAGCTGTTTTCATGTGAGCTACCTCAGAGTTTAAGGTGGGGTTGCTCTAAGTTTAGGTAACTAAATGCTTATGGTCACGGAACGATCATGGTCATGGTCTTGATTGTTAGCTGAAGACCGGATGCAAGCCACCATGTCCGGTAGCCTCCGCCCTGACCTCCTCCCTGAGAGGTTTGGCAGCACTTAACGTCACACTACTTCCACTTTAGTTTTTGAAGAAAGGTTTTAAGAAATGACAGATGTCGTTGTTTTTGTTTTGGGTGAGGAGACTCATGGACAAACTCGTCCCAGCCACAGCACTTTTGGTTGCTGTACTGTACGTTGAGCGTAGATTCTGCACCAATTACACATGTCTTCCATTTTATACAACGATTGCTCTTGTTTATAGCCCAGCTGTGTTTGATCATGGACAATCTCAGCCTCCAGTCTTCAGCAGCAGAAAGCTGCACCACAGGTCTTTGCATACGATCATCCACAGTCCTCAGGCGAAGCCAGAGTTCTTTTTCAACACTGCTGGTGTTGGGTTTCACTCGTGGTAATCGGTAGGATGAGATCAGTATCATACACAAAATCAACACCCAGTGGAGGTCAGTGGGTTTCTGTGGCAGGGGTGTCACTGCTCCAGTGGGACAGGACAGGTGGTTTAGGGGATTCAGCAATGCGGGGTTTGAGGCTGGTGACAGACCAAGTGTAAAAAAGAGAGCAAGGCCACACCTGTTGGAATGACATATGATGAACGGTGCCATAGATTTAGAAACATGTTCAAATTATTTTAGCAGAAAGCATATAATGTAGCAGCAAGACTGAAAGAGGCTGTTTTGTGTAGAAAACTTGAAATACTTCAGCTTTTATCAAAAACTGGTGTTATTTCACAAGAACTTTTTATTTCCCCCCACTGATATGCCAGGTGAGCCTTATCTTTGTTCTTTTAGACCTCCGTTATCTTGACCCTAGTCTCTATCCTTGACGTTCCACTCCCGGGACTGCTCCAGTGCCTCAGGAAATTCCGCCAGATCCATGTATTTTTGCTGATTTCCATTTCCTTCCACTTTTTTTGTTTGTTGGAAGTTTAAACTCTGGTAGATTTATGAGGACTATGGATGACTGCACCTCAAATATCTCCAGGGTAAATTGAGACAGCTCGCTAGCTAGACTATCTGTCTCATGCACGTGGTTCATGTTTGGCTATGTTTTAATGTAGTTTATTAAGCAACTTCTCTCTTTCTCTCTCTGAATATTCCAAGTATCTGCTTTGGTGCTAGTAATGTGTCTCATGTTGATACCCAGTGCCCAGTAGGAAGTAGGAAAGAGACAGAAGGCCAGATCCACCAAGGCTTTTGTGCCAGATGTGACACATTCTGCCCCAAACACACGTCTGACTGTATTTGTCAAGCAGACGCACCAGGCTGGAGTCACAGTTTGCATGTCATTTGGGCGAATATCTGCAAGGTGCGCCTCTCTCCTCATTGCATGTGCATTTAGGAAGGATCCTGCAAATAAAGACCTTGTTAAACCTCCACCCTCCACCCCCCAGATCTGGAAAATGTGCTTCTTTGCAGTAACCAAGAGTTAAATGAGAAAAACATCAGTTTGATCTCTTTGAGCTCAAGAAAAGCTCCATGACATGTTCAGCCTAGCTTGGAAAAAAAAGACTGTAAGCATGGGAGGTACAGTTAGATTAGTTAGATTTCATCAAAAGAAACAAAATGTTGTGCCTTCCATGCTGTTTGCATGATTGTTTGTTCATTTAGCTAAACTAAACTAAAGATGTCTGACTGGACTTGACCCAGCTGTTGTGTGTCTTAAGAAGCACTGTGTCTCCTTTTCTATCTCTTTCTCTACATGTTCATTTTGAAAAGTAAACTTTTGACAGAGCCACACAAACAATGTACCAAATAATAATAATATAATATACCGCCAATAAGTGGTTTTTTTAATATTACAGTTTGTACTGTAATATGCAGTTTTTACTGAGCAGTTTTATTATTCAGTTTACAGCATATTCAATACATTTAGAGTGGTGTCTCTAAACTCAGATTGCAGTCTACTGTATCCCGATTTTGAGAACTATTGCATACCAGCTAAAACATTATGTAATATTTTTATTTATGTATACCTTTATTTATGTATACCTTTCAAAAGCGGGACTTCATCTCGTTTACAGCCAGGCTTTTTGAAGAGGACTTGTCAGTCTGGGGAGAATAGGACAGTAGCAGTTTGAAATGGTAGTTTGTTCTTGCCAATGGAGGCAGACGATTGCCTAGGTAGCTCTGCTTCTCAGTCACATCTTCAACATTCAAAGGCTTCCACAATTAGCTGGCTGGCAAATATTTTTAAAGCCTTCATGTTGGGTTCAAAGAAAGTGTGTTAATGGATAGACGGACAACAATCAGTATACATTCACAAAAGAAATGGAAATATCAACCACACACTCATAGTCTCCTGGGCCTATGGCTGTGACGTAGGTGGAACCAGTGCAAAGCTCTTTGTAAGCCCACTTGAGACTGAGCCCTGCGTCGGGCCAGCCTGTTTGTGAGGTCTCCGGCACCGCCAGGCTCAGGCTGCGGGATCCCAGAGGGCCGAGAGGAAGCTGGGACTTCACAGTGGATCATCTTCAGCTGACTGTGCAGCAACCGGCCTGTCGAGCAAGCAGAGCCACACTTTCTTTGTCCCAGCTGTCAGCAGAGGGATGGGGGGGGGGGATGTGGCTGTCAGTCAAAATCAACCAACATTGGAGGGTAAAGTAATCAATAACAAACTCACTGTTTTATTTAACCATTTACATTTTTTTTCAGTGTCATGTTTTTGGGGGTACATTTCCACATTATGAAATGAGACAAATTCTCGTTGCAGGTGTTTCGCATCCATGAGGAACTGTTCCAGGGTCAAAGATGGTTCAATGCATTCAAACACAACTCGGTGTTTAAAATCCCTGAGTCAGAGATGTTGTAGTCTTGCGCTACCAGATCATCCTCCACCGCGCTGTAGAGAAGGGTCTGGCAAGTCCAGGCAACATTCCGGGTTGTGAGAAAAACGTTTTCTAGTTTATTGGCCTTTCTTTTAACCAATCACAATCGTTATGGGCGGTGCTAAGTGCCAGACAGAGCCTTAGTGCTGCTGCAAAATAGCCTCTGGAAGGAATGTGTTTTGGTGACACGTGTACGTTCAAAAGTTGTTTTAATCGTGCAACAGAAAACTCAGATAGTCTAGCTAGCTGTCTGGATTTACCCTGCAGAGATCTGAGGAGCAGTTAACCGTAGTCCTCAGAAATCCACCAGAGTTTAAAATTCTGACAGAACAGAAGAAGTAGGTAAAGAACTTCCAGACGAAACAAGCGTTGTCTGATGTAGTTTCCAGCGGCACCTGAGCAATCCCAGAAGTGGAACGTCGTGGATATAAACCAGAGATGTTGCGATTATAACTAGATATTAGTGGGTAATGTGGTTGTCGGCAGAAACACAACTGCTCCAGTTTGGCAGTACTTTAGCTTTTCTGCAAACATCTGAATAAGGAAAATAAACTATTTTATTTTCATAAGACCTAAAGATATTGAACTCCAATATTGGCCCTGGGGTGTGCAGTATATCTTGTTTTTAAGCTCACTTTACTTGAAAACATCTAAGTTAAATGCTTTGTTTTGCATAACAACAAAGCATAAATAAAAGCATGCTGTAAACTTACTTAATTATCCAATAAAATCTATCTTGAAACAACTTTGTTTCAGAATTGTAGTATCAGTTGAAACGCATTCACTATTTTCAATTACTGCAATCCATGTCAGTGCATTGAACTCTTTGACACACACATACATATTTTGGAAATGTCACAATGTTCCTCGTGTAGGGGGAGGTGTTACTTTGGGATTAGGAAATAACATGAGGATTAAGAAAAAAGGAATGGAAAGGCATGTAGTGGAGAAAGCAAAGTTAAGAGGTTGTAGGAATAAACTTTCAAAATATATAGTAATACAAAAATGTGTGTTTGTCTTTTTCTCTTACAGTATAAGAAAAGTCCGCTTTCCCGTGAAGGTTTGCCGTTCAACCGTGCAGGTTCACATGCGTGGAAAACTAAAGAGCGTCACCGTGGAAACCAGGCCGGGCCAAACCAATGCAGATTTCAAGAAGAGCCGAGATGGTTTCATCCTGCTCGTCCCCGCTAACTAACAGTACGTCCGACCAAAACACCAACAACAGGACCTCGACTACACCACTGCAGCTCTGCGTTTGGGGAACTGGTCGCTCAAACTTTGTCTTGAAAAGCAACCGTTTACTAGCAAAGATGGTTTAAATACTTTAAATATTAAGTGTTCACCCAGAGCAGTGGCTGCTTTCTTAGTTCTAAACTGCAGGAGGACAAAGTTCAGTCAAAGTGTTTAATAGAGAAATTCAGAAAGATTCTTATGTCGCTGTAGACACTCAGGACACACCTATGATACTTTCTTTGTTTTTAATGTTGCATAAGATATTTGAAGATATTTTCTTAAGACAAGATGGAACAAAACAGAAATAAATGCACTTTTGATATCACAAGTTGAAAATTACAATGCAACAAAAAAAACAAGACCAAACATTCCAGATATATTTTTTGTACATTGAGTTAAATTTTATTAAATGAGAACTATTTTGTGTGTCTTGTCTCATGCTGTTTCTTTAAAAAAGGCAGACTGTGACAATGGGCAGAAGTAATAAAAAAGGGGGACAAGAAACGCAGTAAGAACAAATAAAATAAATTATTCAAGATTTACTGAAGCCACCTCTCTGTGTGTTAATTTCTGTCTAATGACCAGGCTACATTATAAAATGATTAAATGTTTTTTTTTCTCAATTGTGCTTTGGGGCTTTGAATGAAAACTGAAGACCAAAATAGGAGTGAAAGAGGCCAGGATCTTCAGTTTTTTGCGATCGATAGGATTTCCTGTACAAATAGTCAATTTAAAGTCTCAGTTGTATGTTGCACTTCTCCACCCTGCAGGAAGTGGCGTTTAATCCAAACTGTTTTCTGAGCAGCAGCAAAAAAAAATTGAACTCAATGACGCAAAAGCTGTTTCCTCTCTTCTCCCTTTGGTGTCCTCTGGATCAGATCAGCTGGGTTGATAAGCACACATGGACGCTGCAGACATTATTTTACAGGATTTCTGAGGACTGAAGTTAAAAACCTCTAATGCACAAAGGTGTTCAATACAGTCAAAGAAATGTTTGGTTACACTTTACTTGAAGGTATCTACATCGGAGTGACATGACACTGCCATGAACGTGTCTTAGACATTATAAACAAGTCAAACGTTTATGACATAACGCTTCTTTTAGTAAGTGCCATTTGTTTTTGGCATGACAGGTTATGGTTAGGGTTCATGTCTCAACACAGTGTTTTGTCACTCTTACGTAGATACCTACAAGTAAAGTGTTACCACATATTTTCTTCCTTCTCTATTATGCCGTCTAGCATCCAAATTTGGTTTTATCTGCCCAATCTTTTGAGACATCTGCAATTTCTGCCTCAATACAATGGAGGTGGATACAATTTGTGTGCTCACAACATTGAAAGATTATATTTAGACTAGAGCCTCATCCAGTTTTATACAACCCTCCACTGCTGGAGGACAAACACAATGCATCTCTACTTAAAATGTGTAAATTTATTGTCCTGTTAAAAAGTGAGTTTGGAGAGCTATTTCAGTAGCAAATGTTAGCAAACTGAGAAGGTATATGCTGTTGTACAATGGTTATTTCTCAGTCCACTGACTTCATGACTTTTCTTCATTTGTTGCTATTTTTTACAGTAGTTTAGCATTTTAGCAAAAAGCTAAACAGTTTATTAATAGTGTTTCTTTAAAAGACTACTTCAGTCTAGTTAAAGAAACTCTAATTTGATGAATTAGAACAAGACACCACACCTTTTTCTTCCTTGTCGTCTTTCTGGCGCTTATATTTCCCACAATGCAACTTGAGTGCTGACTGTTCTATCGGAGATTCCTTCTAACTGTACACCTGCAGATTTTTTTTTTTTCAAACTTGTAGTTTTCAACCATTTTTTACTCAAGTGACATCACATGAGGCAATTAATCAGACTCCACGCAGCTCCCCCTTTATACAACTTTTTGCAAAGTTTAAATACCAACACAGATGATAACTTCCACTATTAGGCCTATGTATGGCTGAAGCTTTAAATTTAGTTATTGAACTGCCCATATTTTCTTCAAAAGGTTGATATTTCTAGACTGGCAATGCCAGACTAGTTTTCAGATGTGTATTAAGGTCCTTTCAGAGGAAGAGCAATCAATGCGCCCAGTAGTTTATTCACTTAGTAAGTTCAGCCTAAGAGCTTCATTTTGTTGTCCGCTGCCAGTTTTCTTCCCATCTCTTCCCACCTTAGTGACAACTGGCCCTCACTGTGTGTGTTTGTGTATATATGGGGGGCGTGTGCATGCAGATGTGTGATGTGTTTTTCACAACGTGAGAAACATAACATACTGTTTTGTATCTCCATAATTTACACCACCATCAGCTAAATCTCCAGTTGTTAAGTTAACCCTGAGATACTGTGCAGTATACATTCACACCTATGAGTGTCAATTTAACACTTCTGAACAGCCCTGCACCTCCTCATTCAACACTCTGCAACATCAAATATCTGCAAAAGCAAATGTTCCACATGCCCTTAGAGAGAAGTTGATCTCTGTCTTTGTTTGCTGTGGTTTTTCTGTCTGCACATAATAGTTGCAAATGTTATGTATTTGTCTTGTGCTTACAAGCCTGTTAAAACAATATTTCAGGACGTTGAACACAGGATCAGGTTTATCAGTTTTAAATAAATGCTAAAAAGACAAAAAGTGTCCGAAAAAAGACCATACAATGTAATATTTAAATGCAGTTACGACAACAAGTATTAACTTCATGCTCCCGATTTATCAGTTAAAGGCTACAACCTTCAAACTGTTTGAAACCCTCTTTAAGTGGACGGGAATTTAAACACAGCTTCCCTTTTCTCCATTGAAGTGGCTGTAGTAATGTCTAAAACACAATGGTGCACTCGACTTGCCGTCTTAGCGTCATCACTTATCAGCTACTGAAAAAGTCCTTCTCAGGTGGTTTGACACCAATTCACACCTTTTACTCTTGTAACTCTTAATGATTCTCACATGACTGCAATGTGACCTTAATCGTTTACAGGTAACATCAACGTGTGAACAACCTGGAGGAAGTTGAAATGCCTGGTTGTGTGACCCAGCAGTCAGAGAACACATCCTGAATAAAAGGTGATCTGTTTTAAATAATAAAACAGCACATCTAATTGTTATTTGGATTTAGTGCTTGATCCTTCTGAGACCCCCACCAATGATTTCATTTTTATCAATGAGGGACAATAATAGTGAATCAAAAGGAGCCAAGTTTATTGAAATAACATGGTTGAGAAGAGAAACTGCAGGTTTCTGATGGGAAATTGAAGTGCAGTGTTTTGGTGTCTGGATGGTATTTCATATCTCACAACGGGGTAAGCGAGCCTCTACAAAGCATACCTCATATATGGAGCAATTTTGTTGCTAACAAGCCATCAGGTGCCGTTAGCATTCCATTGATTCATTTTGGCGCCACTTTGACTGTGGAATAACTTCACATCTGAAGCCTTTAAACACTCTATTTGTTCACTGTTTATTTCTAAAGAAACATGACAATGTATAAAAGGTTCCATTACCTTGTAGCTCATGTTATAGCCCCGTTGCAGGGTTTTTGGAAAAATTGGCTAACGACTGTGTCATAACCACGTGACTTACTGTTGTACAGTAGACAAATTACAGTACAGTACAGGAGAAGCTTGCAGACAGTTTGGACTTACATTAGCTGTTTTAGTTTAATTGCTGATGTTAACTAGCATTTTAGTTAGCAATAATTAGCCTGTGCATGTGTTATTTCCTAACACATACCAACACTCTCCGTCCCTGCAAGATTGGGAATGATTGAGATTTCTCTTGGCATAGCTACCAGAAGACTTACAACTTTCAGACAAGTTGCTAATGTCACATCTATGTCTTCAAGCTCAGTTGGAGGCTGGGCAGTAACACTCAGCCATCACCGGAAAAGTGCTTCTAATAAATGATGGTGCTCTCTGTTGCAAGTCTGTAGCGTGGCTTTGTCCAGTTCTTTAACTGTCTATGATATCTCACTGGCACCACCAGTGCAGCCCCTGGCATTGTAATGCTGGGCTGGTTTCAATCTGACTACAAAATTGGAGTTAAGGACACACCTGTAGGCATGGCAAAGTATCCTGTTTTCTATCGGGGTACTCCAGATGCAGTTTAAGGGCTTAAAACCAGCATATGAACTTAACAAAGCTTCCTAATTGACATAAATGTCTATGTCTATGTCTATGTCTTATGTCTATGAAACGTGACCTGCATTACCCATATTTGTCTTAGCCTTTAGGTTCTAGTAACTAGGTGACCCAGGCCAGCAGCTGCACAGCAACACTTTTATTTGCCAGCACTTTTGGTGTGCTCAGTTATTTAGAGATCTCATTAGAGGGATGTGCGGGTAAACATCCGGCAGAAATAGCCATCCTCCACTCATCTCAGCCCCTTTGCTCTCTTTGCCCTAATTTGAAAACAAATTGTGTTTAGTGGTTAAGTTAATTAGTCTGATTTGGTCAGGAAGCTCAAATCTTTTGTGGAGTCAGAAGTCTGAATGCTCACCACAGCTGCAGATGGAACTCCTGTCCAAGCAAATGACCAAGTTTTGTTTATTTAAATGCCACAAACATCGTCTCATCCTCAGCCTCTTGTCGGTTCTCTGTGGAGGCTCTGCGGAGACCATCAGCTGCTCCACGATAAACTGGACGCTCTCCTCCCAGTTACAGCTCCACCAATCAGACGACCCTGTGTGTGTGTGTGTCAGCCCAACATATTCAATCAGAAACAGAGATTATAGTATATACGCTGATATTTTTGTTTGTGTAATCCTTTTATCATTAACATAAAAGCCACGATTTATAAATTGAGTGTAAAATAAATGCAAATGCATGCATGTCCTTTCCATCACTGATTATTTTCTAATCAGATGTACCAATCTTCAGATCAAACGGGAACATTTGGACTCAGCAAAGCAGAATCTTTTTCACATTACATTTATTTTCTTCTTTTTTTTTTCTTTTTTTTTTTTTTTCTGTTTCTATGTTGGGTTTATTTTGATGGAATCTTTTCCATCTGCACAATTGCAACAAATATTTCTTCACTGTTTCCTCGTCACATCCACAGCCGCTTCACGTTGCCAGACCTATTTCTTCCCCATAATTTCCCCAATCATTTTCTTCTCTGACAGCCCCAATCACATCACCTCGCTGTGAGAGGCCTGTGAACGCAACGCAGACTGATTTACAGATATTGCAATCAGCCAAGGAGTTACAATGTAGCACGTGCTAATCAATACTTTCCAAGCAAAGTTTGTTTTGGATTATGATGAAGATTCTTGGTTTCTTCTTGCAGTGCTTTACATACAGGATTCTTCGACTATAATCAAATTGATCAGGACTGGCAATTGTTGATGCAATCACTTAAAGCGGAGTGCAATTCCATTACAAAAAGACTGGCACCTGGTCTGTCTCTCTTTAGAGATTAGCAGCCCTGCAGCAAGGATTTGGTAATGAGTTGGAGAGGATTTACCAGTGGGAATATAATATGTGTCCTAGAGCTTCTGTGTTTTTTCCTCTAAATCCTCTCAGGGCAGGCCGGCCACTGGTTTGGTGAGCCCTGCAGGTTTTTCCAGCATCCCTCCGTCATCAGGCTAAGGGGAGGTCACATGCTGGAGATTACAGTAACATGAGGGGGGAGATTGGTTTTTACTTCGGCTCGCTCTGAATCAACATGCCATCAGCCTCAGCGCTTACTAATAAGGGAATATTTGTGTTGTCTTTGTGTATGTTCTGTTTCCTGTTTTATTCTGATAGTCTTGTTTTTCTGTCTTTTTTTACTTCCTGCATTTAGTTTTCCCGCCTTTGTGATTGTCTGATGTCTTTCACCTGTTCCCAGCCCTAGTGTCACCTGTCTGTTGTTCTCTCGTCACCACTTGCATTTAGTCTCTTGTCTGATGTCAGGTCATTGTACAGTTTGGGGTGGTCCGTGTTAGAGTGTGCGTCATCAACCCAGTTGGTCTGGTATTCCTGACATTTTGGTATTCCGGTTTATGGGATTCTGCCAGTTCCTGTGTTTGGATTTTGCCTGCTGGGTCCACAATTCCCTGCATCGCATGACAATCTGGCAAACCAGAGTGCTCAACCTTCAGCGTCTTATTGATATAGCATGTCAAAAACCCTATCAGCATTTAAATGATGCATACTTTATATTGTGTTGGAAGAAAAATTCAGACCATTTGTTTTTTTAAAGTAGCAAAACCACACTCTAAAGTATTTACGCCGTCGTGAGTAGAAGTCCTGCACACAAAATCTGACTTAAAATCAATTGATCAACATTTTAAGAAATACGCTTATTTATTTTATTGCCAAGAGTTAGAAGAGAAGAGTGATACCAATCTCAAGCTGTATGGCATATGTGAAACCACCACAGGAGGAAAAAGTACTAAAATATTGTACTCAAGTAAAAGTAACAATACTTTGATGAAACATTACTCAATACAAGTAAAAACACCTATCTGAAAAATTGCTTTATTGAAAGTTATTATTTGTTCATTTAATTTTATGCTTTACATGTGATATATTTTTGTAAAATCTGCTCAGGAAACATGGTAAAAGAAGAAGTAGAGTAGAAAAAGAGTAGTAGTAGAAAATGGTCTCAAATAAAACTCAAGTACAAGTGGCTCAACATTTCACTAGAGTACAAAACTTACTACAGTACCGCTGTTAGCGGATATAAGTTGTCTATTTCTTTGAGCCCTTTACGAGGCTTTAATGTGACCTCTGATTGCTCTTCTTTACAGAATTTGTCGTCCCCACAGGGTTCTCTGGAGTCCCCCCGGGCAGTGTCCTTCACCCAGTACTTATGGGTGCATGGCTGAGTGAACCATCTGCTCCCTCAGTCAGAGTGTGCCAGCAGGATACTGCTCTCCAAGGTCCCCAAACTGTCCCATTGATCTGTAAAGAACTGACCACAATATCATGTGATTTTTGACATCATTCTCAAGCTAGATGGTTGAAACCATGCCAGACTCAGAGTTTAAGTGCTTGAAATATGCATATGTAGGTTGAAATGGCAGTGACTGTTTGTGAAATGACTGTTTTCTATAAACTCTATTTCTCGTATAGTCACTGTTGCTACTCAATGTTTTTATAATGATAACTGTGGCAGCCATCAAAAGTAGTCATCATAAGTCCTTTTTAAACAGTGGTTCCTTGATTGTAGACCAACGTGCACCAAACAACCCATTGTTTAATGTTCATTCCAGCTTGTTTTAATATAAGAACCTTTAAAAAGGGGTCTTAAATAACATATTATTCTAAAAGTCTTAAGCTACATGTAAAACAATTATATTGAATGATATTGTAGCATCCAGAGGAAATACTAGTCTACGTAATGGATGTGTTAGCTGCAAACAGTATTTTCAGTATGTCTTGTAACCCCACAAACTAATGTAGTAAAATGCTTGCTCCTTGGCCTTGGTTACTATTGTTGGTAGTGTGCTAGTTATCTTGTTATGCTAATGATTGCACGTTCTGTTGGATCAGTGTAAACACAGTTAAAGCCTTCTCACACTTGCACTTGTGTTTTGGCAAAGACAATGAAAAAGACAATGGCTGTTCTCATAGTGAAAGACTGTGCTCCCAAATATTGCTGCAAATTATTCAAGTTTATTTTAAATTTGATTTGACATAACAATTTGTGGTGAGACCGAATAAGAAAAGTGAGACGTGTTTCAAAACAGCTTGAATTGATGATGTCTCTGGATATGACCTATAGGAAGCACGGACAGAGGCTGTTTTTTGAAGCGTGTTGGCTCCCAGAGGGCTGATAAAAGGCAGCGAACAGCAGCCGAGGCTTTCAGAAAGCCACTGGGAACACACTGAACCAGCATAGAAGTGTGACACTGGGAGGCAGAGTGCTGGGTGATTTGTGTCCTCAGAGGACAGGAGAAAGCTGGAAAGGACTCAGTCAGGCTGTGGCTGCCATCTGCAGCGATGGCTCTTCATCTCATTTAATCAAAGCATCTCAACCTCACCTCCCTCACCTCTCTGTGTCCCCAGCGTCGGCCAGTGACCCCGGCTCCGACCAGCGCCATATGGTTTTTACTCTCTTACTCCGGCGTTGTGAACAGATTATGAATGGCGTTTAAATGCTCATTTTCCAATGCCATCAGACAGAGAGAGACCAGACAGATGCATCGCGCCTCACTAAGTAAGCTGCTTTGACTGAAAAGTGATTTTGAGTCTTAGTTTTATGGCGCACATCTGTTATGTGATAAAAGCTAAACGTTTTTGTTAAAACTGACAAAAAGTGAACTTTTTATTCTAGAATTCTAGTCATGTGATGTTTTGCAGAGTCTTGACCTGTATATCAGACTATTCGTGTGCACGTTGGCAGCAGTGTGAACCCGGATACTGCTGCTCTACTCATTTTCTGAAACACTTCTCAAAAACAAAATGTAACCACCACTTAATTTGAAACCAAGCAACACAGAACATTTGTTCTTCAAAAAACTTTAGCTCATATGAAAATTAAATGAAAGTGCCAGGTGTTGCTAGTCATTATGTAAAATGGCCCATTTAAAAATCATACATATTATACGCTCTCGGATTATATTTTGTGATGCATTACATGCTTACTCTTTTATTGCAGCTGGTAAAGGTGGAGCTAAGGTTTCTTTAGTTTATATACTTTTTTATTATTAATATAAATATGCAAAGTAATGTTATCAGATAAATGCAGTGTTGTAAAAAGAACAATATTTGCCTCCAAAATGTAGTGAAGAAGAAGTAGAAAGTAGTGTATAACTAAAATTCTCAAGGACAAGTAACTAAATGTTTTACCAAGTACATTACTTGAGTAAAAATACTTCACTACATTTCACCCTGCGGTGTACGATTCCACCACTGGTAATGCACAGAAAAATTAACTATGCCAAAACGAGTGAGAAAAATGTTTGATTGCGGGAAAAACAAGAGCACAGTTGAAAAAGAGGCAGGCGCTACTTAATGTGCACATAAACCCAGTTTTTCTCTCCTTGTCATTTTAAACTCAGGTCTTCTCCCAAAACAAAGCACTCTGACCGCTGTAGCCCAGGCCTTTCTGTTTCTGGGCTGCATAAATGTTCATATTATACTGAGAAGAGACTGTTGCTGAACAGAAGCGGCATCACAGTATTCACAGGAAGCCAAAGGGCCATCTGCAGCGCCTGGGCTATTGTGTGGCTGTGCATTAAGCTATTTTATGTCCCACATGAATTTACTGCTGGTCTTAAGTAAGCAGGTGGAGAGTATTTCATGTGTCCTGTGTAGAGAACAAAGGCGGTTTAAGTTAAGTGTGTGAGTCTCGCAGATGTAAAAAGGGTAAAAGTGTATGAAAGGAGAGAAATACCAGATTTGGATTTCAACTCAATACTTTATTAAATAATCAACATAGTAAACAGCATCCTCATGAAAAAGGAAAACAAACTAAATAAATGAAACAGTCACATTTGTTTTTTCTTCAAGTTTTCCCAAAAAACATTTTACTTTTAGCTACACACACACACACACATTTTAGTGGCTTTACAAAAGTCACTCGAGGTGATGTGCCGCTTCATTTTGGTGTGACAGTTACAATGATGGCCAAGGAAGGTAACTATGGAGAGCCAGGAGGAGGAGGCAGAGATGGACACTAGACAGTTAGTTTATATTTATCTCTGAAGTGCATGACATCTGTCCAGTGATGACACGACACAGATGAGGTGTTGTGATGAATTCTAAGTTGTGAAATTTGAAAGGTGAAGCTACAATCTGAGGACGGAGGCTGAGCTGGAGCTGCCTGCGACAAACGCTACAGTAACAATGGCTGCCTTTGTGTCACCAGCTGGTGCATTGATGAGAAAAAATACTGAGAGACACTAACTTGATGAGTTCTATATGTATACTGTACTCTGTGTGAATCTGAGAGGGCAGTAATATTCTTGATGACACATCATGACCACATCTAACTTAGCAAATCGACAAATGCGTTGGTGTTGTGAGACAGCTGAGTTTAAAATAAAGGATGTTAAGTTATAATTGGGTCTTAAAGCTCATATGTATTCACATGCTTTGCTATTTCAGAACAATGAATTGATTATTTATTTCTTCTATTGTTTCTTAACATGAACAGACCACCATAATGATGATAGTTAACCTGCAGTCTAAAGAAACTTCAACACTGTTGGCGTCAGGTTTCCTAAAGTAAAGGAAAACTCCAATGAGATCCAGTTTTAAATTACCAAAGAAATCATCTTTCATGTAAAACATCACATTGTAAAAATCAAACCAAAAAAGAGGTAAAAAATAAAAAGAAAGAAACCTGTCTAAACTACCTGGCTGGCATGCATGCTACTACACAGAAAAACTTCTTTTTGTTCATTTTTCCATTCCTAACAGCTTTTGTTACACACCCACAAATTTACATCCTCAGTCGATGGTGTGCCATTGAAATACATCTCACACCAACCTCCAGCAGCACCAGCACTATACTGAAATAACTTAACACAACTCATAGAGCTGTGGCAACTTAAAGGAAAAATCTTGTGATATGCTATATGTTTCTTATTGTCAACAGATCCCAATAAAAGAACACGACTAACAGTGTGTTCGTTTTACTGTGTGTTTTTGTAATTATGAACTCCATTTTTGTATTAAGAACACATCAATGAGCCACATTATTGCACCTTTTCCTTCACTATGAGGAATATGGGGACTGTAGTTTTTTTGAGTCAATCCCCCATAAACTGTCCTGCTGCTGTAAATACTCATTGCACCAAATGTGTTTTCATCCGCAGCTGAAAATAGTCCCCAACAGATGCACTTTTTACTCCTGTTTGAGTAACGTTAGCTGAAAAACAACAGTGCTCAGCTTTTTTAGGTAGGGGCGCCTTTAAAAAAGTATATATGTATGTATTCATGATGTGTTTTCAAAGATTTATGTCTTTAGTAAGAACAAATAGATTTGCTGCCAAAAACACATATAGGGTAGGCAAGTCTAAAAGAACTAAAAAAGGTCTGATGCATGTTGACGATAAGAAAACTATGGAATAACACCAGACTTATCCGTTAAATCATTTATAACATTGTTCACACAAAACCAAGAGTCTTCCACACAGAGCCGGTCTGAAGCCCATCTGAAATATTCTGTAAAGCAGAGTTAAAGTCCCAGATGAAGGTCCCATCCACAGTTTGACCTAAAAATCCCGTTTAACCTTCTTTACATATCTGGAGTCAAACAGAATCAAGAGTTGTATATTGTCCACAGAGATGTCCCAAGCATCATGTGTCTGTTAGTCAGGTATGTAGAGCTCGGGAAACAAGCCGAGGGGTTTGATTGGATAAATAGAATTAGAGATCCAATTGAGATGCAAATTCATTGGCTTGGAAGTTGCTCCGCTATGTGAAACGAATGTAGGAACAGCTTTGTGAATCGACAAAGGTATCAAACGAGGGGACAGTCGCCTTCTTAGTAAAAAATCAAATGATGTCACATTTTAAAAATTGCGTTAAAGCACATTAGGCTTAAATGAATGCGACTCCTCCGAACGTGAAGAGCCAAATTGGTTGTTTTCATAAAAGGAAAAGGTAGTTTTTTTGCTAAAGGAAACCTGCAGCAGATGTATTGGCTAAAATGAATATGAGCAGCACTTGAACATGCTGTACTGTATCGTCTGATTTAATTAATGTCCAGGTCTATAGGAGGCGGCTAGTGGGAGCAGATGTTGCCCTTAACTTTAACCCACATTCACACACAAACACAACACAACCGATGCCAACAAACAGTCTCATTCTGCCCTTCCTCGCTCTGACAATGGCTGGTGGGTGTGGGGTGTCAAATCTAATGAAACAGTCAAGGAACAACAGCTGAGTGTGTGTGTGTGTGTGTGTGGAAATGGGGTTGGATGGGTGGAAAGAGGACGGGGGGAGGGAGCGGGGTTGAGTCGACACAAGTGTCCTTGTCAAAGCTGGGGCCAGAGAGAGCTGCACTGACCGCAACAACGAGTCTAAAATGGCTGCCAGTCAAAGCTCCAGAAAAAGAAACGGTTGTGTCTCGGCTCACTGCCTTCAGTCCTCTCTGGTTGACTGTTGTGAGCTCACGCCAGATCCCTCAGTCGGGCATGGAGGCAGGCTTGACTCTTGTAAGCCGGGTGAGCCGGAGTAGACAGCAGGGTTGAGCTTTGGGTCTCTGAAGGCCTCCAGTTTGTTAGAGCAGGATTTGAAGGCTGCACAGGGAAGCGTGGCACCAAATCTCATTGGGTTCTGAACTGTTTACTTCTTTCGTCATGTTTTCATCCCTCGCCCCCTCTCTCTATTTGATTGGGTGGGAGGATTAGGACTGGATTACCCAAGGAGGGGTTGTGTAGCAGAGTGTGTTTGTTTGCACGCGTATGCAAAGGTTGGATCATACAGAGGAAGCTTGTTCGTGATATGACCTTGTGGAGTGTGGAGTATATACTGTAGTGTTACAGCAAAGTGATTGCCACATGGAGGAGGGGAGTGGAAAACCTCCAGATGCTCCAACACAATCAGGTTAAGGCTTTGCCACAAGCTATTGTGGCCAACACATCTTGGTAGAAGTCAAGCATCTACATTTTTAGGTTTGAAGCTGCTTCCTGAACTGGGGGGGTCATCCTTTTGTTACAATACCCATATATTAGTAAATGTATTTGTTTTGAACAGGTATGAAACATTTGCATTCTATATCCTTTGTAGTTTAGCTATTTATTGTCTTTTAAAGCCAACCTGGTACACAATTGGCAGCTAATTTATGCAGTCCCCCAGTTTTGAATCCAGTTTTGTTTTTTGCTATCAGCCTTGAAGCATGAACTGTAAACTTTGGTGAACCTCTTGCAGCAGGAACTACTTTTGAAAGTCTAGGTATTTACAATCTGTGAAAATATATTTAATCTGATCTGCTTAAAAAACAAACATATGTTTTCCAAAAAAACAGTAACGGTGAACATTGGACTCATCTGTGACCGTCTCTTGCAACTCACATTAAAACACATGGGAAATAGAGATTGAAGGCATTGAAGCACAAATGCCAATGGTTCATTCAAGGGAATAATCTAGCAAGAGAAGAGAGTAGAGAGAAAACAAGCCTCTTTATGGCAGATGAGGTCGCGCAGGTGAGGGATGAGAAAGTGGGACAAATTCATAAGCAACAACAACAAAACCCTTCAACCACAAGAGCTGAAAACTTCCCTGGCTTGGCCTTGGACTCTAAGCTGCACACGTGTGTCAGACAGCGTTTTTTTTTCATGCACGAGGAAATAAAACGCATGCAACAAGGTATTTAAATGTGTGTACATTTGTGTGTGTGTTTACAGTCCAGCACGGTCCAGTTTGGCCTGGATTAGCCACTGAAGCTCTGCCGGGCTGCCGAGTGGACAATGGGGGCAGAGGTTAAGAGAGAGGGGAGTGGCTGCAGTAATCTGCTAATCTCATTAATACCACGGCCTGCGGGTGCCCTGTCAACAAGATGCAGGGAACAAAAGGTTGGAGTAAACAGCTGATGACCCTGGCTGCTGTGCACTGCACAATGCCTAAAGACACACACATGGCCATGCATTCACTCACAAGCCAATCTTAAATTCTGCTTCCACCAGTACACCCTCCTGAGATGAGATCAAATAGAAACACAGAGGCAGGTTAGAGTGAGTAAAAAAACAAAACAGCAACTGTCCCCTCAGGCCAGAAGACCCTCAAAAGGCTCCACAAAACACTGCCTGGTCGTTTTGCTTTGCTGATTTCGCATCGCACAGCAGGACCTAACATGGACCTCTCAGCTGTTCCCATCAGTCTGAGTCAGTTTGCACTGCTGGCACATGGGGCTTAGCCAGCAGCGGATGTCAACATGTCTCCTTGTGTTGTCATGGAAAATATAACTTGGCCTCGGTGGATTATACTGTCTGTTTTATTCTTCTGTGAAGCCACTCCACGTTTAGAATATCTCATAAGTCCACAGATATTTATATCTGTGGAAGGATGGGATAATAGCAACAAACACCGATGGAATCAATAAATAAGTTGACATAACTCTGTCAAGATGGTCCTTCATGGCTCCTGCAAGGCAGCAGAGAAAGGAAAGGGGAGAGAAATCTGTACGAGACAAATGTGTGTGTCTGTGTGCAAGTTTACATGTGCATGAGTGTACGAAAAGGCATGCGGTCAAACTTCCTCTCATCGATCCAGCACCCGACTATAGTCCTGTGGGCCACAGCCGCCTTCACTCTTGAGTTCAGCAAATACTTGTGTGAAAAAGTGCGGATCTGCGTTGATGCGCAGCATCTTGGAGCTGGTGGCATCAATGATTGCGAGGCAGCGGTCCCAGAAGGCCTCCTTACCCGCCTCAACCAGAAAAGGCTTGAGTGGGTACGAGATCTCGTTGCCCATGTAGGAATAGGACAGGTAGAGGCAGGTGAGCAGGATGGCCTGCAGCTCGTGCTCTGACGCCACAAGGTCGCCGTCCACGACGTCTCGGCACAGCATGTAGACAAAGACCACGTTTGCAGGCGTGACGAAGGCCTGGTCCTGCCAGCCCTGCAACAGCAGTGAGCGGTCCACAGCCCGCAGCCACAGCACCGGGTCGGCCGGAGACAGATGCTTCAGGCGATAGCAGCGACAGCACAGGAACTCCCCCAGGCAGCGCAGGAGCTCGCTTGTGGACGCCTGGACGATGACGCGCTTCGGGGACGAATTCACCGTCCCTTGTGGAACCTTTTTCACAGAGGAGAGCTGTTGGGACTTGCTGTAGCCAAATCCGTGCCCCTGGCCCATCCCCAGGCCGTAACCGAGCCCCAGACCCAGTCCTGCTGGGCCCTCGTAGCTGGACAGGTTGGCACATGACAGTGACTTCTTCACATTCTCGCGGTTGAGGTGCAAAAGGGGGTCCTTTTGGTAGATGTTGATGTTGTTGTTGTTGTTGAGAGGGTCTCCCAGAGCCACTTGACCACCGGAGCCTTTCTTGGGGTTGCCCTTCTTCTTCGTTGAAGCCACCAGTCGCTTCCAGGTGAGCGGTGGGAGGAAGATAGACTGTCCCCGCTTCAGCCCGCGGTCTTTCTGGCTGTTGAGAGAGCGGCTGCTGATGCTCGGGTAGTGGCTGAGCGAGCCCGGCCGGTTGTCATAGTAGCCTGATTTCCGAGAGCTGGGTGACAGTGATAGTACAGTGCCCATGGTGAGTCAGTGCTCTATAGACAAAGTGCGTTACTGACGTTGTGTAGCCTATAGGAGACGCAAAGCTCTATTTCATTTCTTTTTATCCAGCAGATGAGAACTCTCAACAGGGAAACAGCATGAAGAGATGAGTGCGGGCATTTCAGTGTGAGCTGCACACAGTTTGAATGACTGTGGCTGCAGAGACCTGCAACATTAAAACACAGGAAGAGAGAATTTAAACAAATGAACAGTAAAGTAATTTTATTTCTAATTCTATTTACAAATCCATGTGTGCCACATACTGTAAGTGTAAAGTAAACCTTTTCACTACCTCCCCAGCCATTACAAGCTCATGTAGACAAACATGATTAAAACCCCACTTAACTTTATACTTACAGTTCCTATTTAAACTATTTAAATACCTGTTTTGTTTCTGTTTTCATTCTTTATTATTAATCATGTTTATAATGTTTGTTTCCGTATCCATGCACCAATCACCAAGGCAAATTCCACGTAGGGGGATTCTGATTGTGATTCTAAATTCTTTTCAGATATTCAGTTGAGGAGATCCCAAAGTTTCCAAAGAGAACAAATAAGATGAATGTTTGGGCAAATGTGCATAACATGATGTAAAAACATCGATATTTGCAGTCAGTCTTGTGTTTTATACATGTGTGACAGCCTAATGCAACCTATTCTCAATACAGTGGAGTAAGACATAGTGGAGTAAGACAATTTACTTAAACCTTTTAGTAAAATAAATGAGTAGGCTACAACCAGGTTTAAGCGTTTAACGAACCATGAGCTCCTATTCTCTGAAACATAGGAAGAGTCCTGGATTAAAAACTATTAAAAGGACTCCGGTTTTTCTCTGAATGACTGAACTAAGATTGGCAATAATCCGTGAACAGCACAGTGTAGGCTTTTAACGCACATTATTTAATTCCGTGATAAGATAATTATGAGAAAACAAATTATAATAAACATTCTTCTTTAAGATTAAAACGATTACAACATTAATCTTAACATGTATCTCCATCACTGTCCTCAGAGCCGCTGATGCTCACCTGTGTGTGTGAGATGTCCGGGTGCGATATGATGCTTTTTGCCGCAGTCCGCGATGGAGCAATGAAGATCTAAAGGAGCGCAAAACAACGCGCTGTTTCTCCAGCCACAGCCGATGTCTAGAGACGGCAGCGAGCAGGATACTGATCTGTCTGCAGAACTAGACGCAGAAAGTCCCTCTTACAAAAGCGTTGAGCTACTCTTCTTCAAAGATGTTGAAGTGTGGAACAACGCGTCGGTCCTCGCCAAGCGGGGTGCAGGTGTCATCCTCCGCTGCACCTCAAACCTCAGGCGAGAATGAGGGCTGACTTTGTTGTGAGTAATTGCCTGATGGTTTGTGTCACCATGTCTGAAATGCAAACTTTCAGAGTGTCTGAGTCCTTTCAATGCACTCCATCTCTTAGATCCGAGCGTACAGTCTCCTCTGACTTCTCCCGGCTCTGTGCAGCTGTGTGTCCGCACTCTGAGCTCTTCAGCCGCCTACAGACCGGTGATCGGTCGCGGCAGTCCGACCTGGGAACGGGCTCCTCGCACACTAGAGGCTGAGCAGCCAGTGAGCGCACAGAGCGGCTCTCCACACAACCCGCGACACTGACTCCTCCTAACGGGGCTCAGCTGCCGACACACACGCACACACACACACACACACACACACACACACACACACACACACACACAAAAACACACAGTCATTACATTAACCTTTGTTTATGCAAATGTATTTAAACACAAAAAAACAACAACTGCAATTAATTGACAAATTATTAATATTAAAATAATATAAAATTGTTTTCAGTTCATAGTTGATTTGCAATCATAATTTCAAAAGTTTCTATATCTGTTAATTTAGTGTAGTAAAAAGTACAAAATGTACCACTGGCTTGTTGTGGACTATAGTATAAGTATGAAGTTGCAGAAATGTAAAGTGCAAGTATACCATACCTCAACTTTGTACTTAAGTGAGCTGCAGCACTCCTCAGTTACGTTCCATCACTGTAAAAGTACTCGTAGTAGTAACAGTTGTAGTAGCAGCAGCAGCAGTAATATGTGTTGTTTAATAAGTTAAATGTTGCACAAATCTTCGTGCCAGCTCTGCACAAAGAAGCACAAAAACACTCTCAAAACTGCTAAGGGTTCAGAGTGCATGAGTACTGGCTTTAAAGAAGTTTTACAATATTCCCTGTTCACAGAGAGGTAAAACTGTAGGTTCACATTGATTTGTAGAAACATTAAATGTCTTTTGTAAGTCTCTGATCTGCTTTACACCTTCTTGAAATCTGTGTTGTTGTTGTTGTGCTGTCCGTGTACTTTTGTATGGCAAAGTTAACACCATGTTTTTGGTTTCTTTGTTTCTGTAATACCCCTTAGAGACTTATGAGGCTTTATGAATCACATCCAATTAAAAAGGAATTATGATCAGGGTCCGGAGGGTAACCCACACCTGGGAGATTTTTACGTGATGGCAGGTCTGGCCATATTATGCAACTGTCTTCGACAGCACATCCTGTATTGTATCAAGCTGCCTGAGCTGTTGAGTATAGGGTCAGATGCATCATTTAGAGGGCCAGGCAAATCAAGATTATCCATTCAGATGTGGTAAATACGTTCACAAGTTGTAACTAATGGTTTAATTACAAAAAATGAATAATTTACTATGGCTTTTTAGATAATTTATCGATCCATTAATAATAACTTTTGGTTTGCCAGCTGAAAAATCCCCTTGAGCGGTTGGACCGTTACTTGGACGATAATTCATTCATCACCAACTTTGTGACAAATTTGTGACAGACTTGACAGTTGAGTGAGGAACCCGTTTATCAGTATTAAGATGTATTACTGAATAATTGCCAAATGAAAAAAGAGTAAATCTTACAACTGAGACTGATTAGTAAAATACTTTCATTTTTGAATTTGCTATGCCAAAGACTCCCAGATCTTCCATGGATTGGACTGTCAGGGAAAATAAGAACTGTTAGATAACGTCTCAAGAATTCCCTAAAGATGGGAAATTGCGGGAAACCAGAAAATAAACAAACTAAACACATGATACTGAGCAGATGAGATAGGAATAGTGGTGGTGTGCAGAAGACAGCAAAAAGAAGACATAAACAGATGATATAGTTAGAGACAGATTCCTCTAAAACCACATACATTTACAATCAGTGAACGTTTTCTAAAGCATAAATACTCAATACAACAATTCTCAAATAACTTTATAATTTACAGAATATGTCTGAAAGTGTGTTTGGCAGCCTCTCTAACAAGCAGTCACACTCACAATTCATTCAATATCACACAAGAGACAAACCTTCATTTAAGCATTACATTCAGGACAGCTCTTTCTTATAAACATGCACAGCATGTTTGATGATACAGCAATCCCATAGGGAGACATGTAGATCCTTTCTTTTTCTTCCATCCAAGTTCATGTCCCGGAAGAAATTAGCTAGAGTAAATGTTGTTTGTTGTTGGTATCATAGCGACGTTTTCCGGTTTCCCTTGTTGAACAAAAAATAGATTACCGCCGCCTGCTGCTATGGAGAGATATTTCCCCTCACGCAGGCGCATAACATGTATGTCACTTGGCTGTTGGCTGTGGGAAAACACAAGACTTTCACCCAGGAAATGGGTGTTTGTGTCCCAGGAGTAAAGGGAACCGGTGTTTGAGTCACCTTTTGGTGGCTAAACTTAACGGTGATTAACATGACGCACTAAACACTAACGCAACACACAGAAGAAAACACACAAAAGGCCAATGAGTTATATGTGCCAAACAATAAAATAAACACAAGATATGTATATTATGTCAATTGATATTAACAAACCCGTAGCATAGTTTGAAAAGTACCATGGCTCAACAATTAAATTCTTGACATGATTGACCATTGTTCTAAATATTGTACATGTCTGGTGTCTCATCTAAACCCAAATACATGAATGTGTGAACTTGTAATATGTGTTCATCAACATTTGTACCTGTAAACTCTGCGTTGTCCATCAAGTTTCTGGACAAACATCTCATTTCTTAAGAACTGGTCATCCCTGCATCAGACCATGCGATGGGGCAGTTATCAGTGCTTTATCTCCATCACGTACAATAAATCAGGTCATGAAATAAAAGCCTGAAACTGGCCTGAATATCATCGTGCATAATCCCTCTGTGTGCGTGTGTTGTCTCTCCTCTGTGTGCCGTCTGCAGGTCTTTGAGAGTGAAATGAGAGGCCCTGGGTGAGTCAGACAGACAGATGTGTCATCAGGTGAACCAGTCCAACTCCAGCAGCAACCACAGCTGCGCTTATTGTCCCTTTCCGCCCCGTCTGTGGCCTTGTTATTGTCCCTTCCAAGTCTCGTTCCTGCTTTCCTCGCCATTTGTCTCCTCCCTGCATCTCTATTCCCATTTCTGTCTGTGTCCTCCTTTTTTCTGTGAAGAAATTGCCCTGGTTTTCTCTTATTTCTGATGTCTGGCATCCTGTTTCTTGCTCCCATTTTGATGCTTGTCTTGTCTTTTGATGCATTTCATCTTTTTTGTTGTTGATTTGCCTTTGTTTCTTTTAGAGAGATTTGAAAGGGATCCCTTCCAACTTGAAGTGTCCCTGACTGAATCTAAATCATAATAAGCATTAGTATGAATTTTACTCTGTTTTATCGTACTCACAGAGCTATTTACATGAAGGTAGAAATAGAAAAATAGCTAAAAACAAGGAATAACAAAACTGAACAAAGATATGCAGAACAAACATGGAACTATACAAGTGGTGAACAAATAGGTGTATATCACAACACTAAGTATCATTAGTTAATCACATTATGAATTCTAATGGTGCAGTGGTGAAATGTAACTTTTTAGACTACATTTACTTAAGTACTGCACTTTAATGTAAATGTACTGCACTTGTATAGTGCTTTTCCAGTCTTAACAACTATTCAAAGCGCTTTTACATCATACAGGAAACATTCAACATTCACACACATTCATACAGAGTGGCCGAGGCTGCCGTACAAGGTGCCACCTGCTCATCAGATAAACACTCACACACAATTACACTCGGGGTTCAGCGTCCTGCCCAAGGACACTTCGACATGGGACTGCAGGGCCAGGGATTGAACCACCAACGTCAGGCAACAGCTCTACTACTGAGCAACAGTCGCCCCACTTTGGTTTACACATTTGAGATACAATATGCAACAATGATCAACAATCAATGATCTACTCTACTACAACTCAAAAATGTTGTACTTTTTACTCTTTAATTCTTTTTACTAGAATCCAATTTATTATAACCTTCTTGTCCAGTTAAAACCATGTAGCTCCAGAAATGGGGATTTAAAAATTCTTCCTTTGCGCTCCTTTGGCTAATTCTACTAACTGGATAAACTGTGTAAAAAAACTCTTTGATCAGCAGGAAAATTCATCGTCACAAAGCTGAAAATAGGGCTGTGCTTGTGACACCATGAAAAGTTGACTTATTAGAGATACAAACATACGATGACTTAATAGAATGTAAAACTGTAGGAGTCAAAATTAGCATAAAGCTGAAACATCCACAGCGGTACTGCAGCAGTAATATGAATCCAAAAGCATCATATACAGGGAACAATGTACTGCACAACCAATACTTTAACATTTTATTTTTTTTAAAATACATTTAGCTGAATACTAATTAAAACTAAAATATAGCCAACAGAGGAAACAGGAGCTCTTTTTGCTAAAGGAAACTCATTTAGGTTTCAGTTCATTCATGATGCTCTGTTTAAAAAAATAAATTAAAATGAGATCAGTGGGTGTTGTGACTGAAAGGCAAGACTGTGCCTTTGGATGTGGATGAAAGTGTCAGTGATGAGAGAAAAGGAAGAGGAAATACAGCTGCCGGGTTTCATTTGTAAGCCTTGGTTAAAAAAAAAAAAAAAAACACGGCAGGAAACATTTTGTTTTATCGACGGCACCAGTTTTCTCCTGCAGCAGAATGTGGGACATGACAGCATCACAATTACATAATGCAACTAGGTCAAAAAACAGCAAACGAGACCAAACGATTATTATTATTATAAGATTGAATTATTTTAGGACTAAGAGATACAAACCAACAGTGGTGGAGGAGGTCAGATCCTCTCCTGCCACACTTAAAAATGACCGTTTTACAACTGAAAGTCCTGCAGTGAAAATCTTCTTAAAGTAATTATCTCTGAGATTAATTTAAATAAGTACCAGCTAAATCACTATCTATCGCCTGATGAGGTAACACGATGGTGGGTGAGCCTGTGGCTTGCTGATGAAAGCTCTTGCATTTGCAGCATTATGAACCTGACCTCGGCTGATGAAAGCCATCTGAGAACCAAAAACACACCTGCAATTACCACTTATCGCCATAGCTGCCGCCAAAGAGGACAAAACGGAGACCGTCGAGATTGTAACTTTAAGTGAAAGTCTGTGACAATAATCTGAAAAAAATACTTCAAGTATTGATAGTAGAAAAAATGTCCCCTGTGACTGTTCCACCATTATTTATCATAGCATTAGATTATGATTGCTCATGCATTAGTCTGGATCATCTGACAGTCACATGTGGTCCACACACAAGATGTCCCTCGTCTGCTTGGTTCTTCGGGGGAATGACTGTAAAGATTCACAAAGACTATGTTTACGGCATTTACTATCTAATGTTTTGGGACTGATTGGTGGGGTTTAGTGTGGACAAATTACAAACGGTGATGCTCTTATAAGAGCATATTATGTTTAAATAAACCCAGCTAATTTACATAGTTCACATTACTGTATTGAAGTGGAATTATAAACTGTCAAAAGAAGAAAATACTCAAGTAAAGTTCAAGTGCCTCAAGTAGTATTTAAGGACAAATCTTGAGTAAAACGCACCTAGGTACATTGTACCAGGGAAAGACTAAATTTAAATGTTCTTTTGGAAAGCTGACACTGACATTGACAGTAGGACATTTAGACTACAGCTTGAAGAGCTTTGGTATCAGAGTAACCAATGCCTAGACATAGTTTCATGTCATTCATCCACATTTAATCTCAGGATTTAAAAAAATTAAATGTCAAAATGAGGATTACGATGACAGCTATTACAGGTTTGTGCTCCTGTTTCCTGCTTCAAGCCTGTTGCTGTAAACTAGTGATGTTTTTGTGTGTGCGTGTGTGTATGTGTGTGTGTGTGTGTGTGTGTGTGTGTGTGTGTGTATGAATGTGTGTGTGTCATCTGTGGACAACAACAGCTCTTTTCATAGCTGTCAGTGTATCCGGGTCAGCTGTGCAGGAGATGCTGAGAGTCCTGCAGCTGTTGGAGGGAAGAACAGCAGAGAAAATAAGGCCAGAGAAGGGATAGTTCAGTCCTGTGTGTGTGTGTGTGTGTGTGTGTGTGTGTGTGTGTGTGTGTGTGTGTGTGTGTGTGTGTGTGTGTGTGTGTGTGTGTGTGTGTGTGTTGAATGAGGAGATCTCCCCTATACAGCTCAACCGGCCAACCAGGCCTTTCTCACTGACTTAAAGACCTAAATAATGAAAAACAAAGATGGATTTGTTTTGTCTGCATCTTGTCTACTCAGGCTGATACGAGTCCTTTCTAGGTTTTATGCTTTAATTATGCACACAAGACTGGCTGTTTCTGTTTGAATGAATGAAAGGGCTTACAGTCCACTAGGTGGCCTAATATTGTTGCATACTGCATCCTTGTGCTAATACTGCTCTCTGGTGGACAGTTCAAGTGCTGTCTAAACTGGCAGGGACTGCATCATAGAAAATACGTTTTCATACATGTAACACTCGTAAAGGAGAGGACGCAATTCACGCAATTCACGGCAGGTAATAAAAAATACATCCGCTTTAATGCAGCCACATTTTATTTCCAGACATCTGTGAACAAAATGTGTTTGTTAGCACATTATTTTTATCATGTCATACAGTTTGGTTTAACTGTGTAGCATGTTTAAAAACACACAGACTTAGAAATATCACAGAAATATCGAGATATTAATGAAATAAACCATGCACATTTCAGACCAATTGTATCAAGGAAATGCTCCTTCTACCAAGTGTAATAAAACAGTCATGAGGAGTGTAAACGTGCATCACCTATGGACTTGACATACCACTATTGATGAAACCCACGAAGAAGACATGTCCAAAAGCGATAGATAGATAGATAGATAGATAGATAGATAGATAGATAGATAGATAGATAGATAGATGGATAGACAGATAGCTAGATAGATATTTATTGATCCCAAAAAATGGGAAACTACAGTTTTACAGCAGCACATAGGAAAAAATATACATACATACAATATACATGAAATAATAATAATGAAATATAAGAACAAAATATAGGAATATAAGAACAAATATTTAAATTTATACAAGATGGGAAAACAAAATGTGCAACTGCTTAAGTAATATGCTAAATGTATGCTAAAATGTAAATGAACCATTTGGGCCGGTTGACCTTGTTGCAATATTGTGGTGTCTAAAAGTCTCATCTAGCACCCAGGGGTGGCGTGTTGGAGAGTTGTATTGCCTGTGGTAGGAATGATTTCCCGTAGCGGTCCGTACGGTATTTAAACTGTCGGAGCCTCTTTGCGCAGCTGCTCCTCTGTTGGACCAGTGTGGGGTGGGAGGGTGCACAGCGTTATCCATGACAGATAATTAGATGTGCGCGCTCAACACCTGTCTCTGTTGGGGTGGGCGTGGCTCGAGACGTTTTTTCTTCTTCTTCTTCTAATAAACGTGCTAACTGACGCACAAACAAACCAACATGGCGGCCTGAAAGCAACCGTTTTGTGGCGAAAGTAGCCTAATTAATCACAGTAACCCAAAATGAAGTGACTGGAAGACTAGAAGAACTACTGCAGGAGGACAAGAAAGAGAGAGAGAGAGAGAGAGAGAGAGATAGAGAAAGTGCCACCTAGGTAATATCCCTTTACTCAGTTTGCAAACGGGCGATAACTTAATTAATTTACACGGTCACCTCCGTTTGATGGAGTTTATCCTTCACTTCATGTCAGTAATAACCATTGAAAGCAATTTGAAAAGGATTGCTGAGCACAGTTGAAGGTGGTGGAGGTTTTTTTTGGCTTGTGTAGGGTGCTCAGTATTTTTTTTAACCTTTCAAATGTGCTCATGTAAAGTAGGCCTACCCTATACCTTTACATCAGTCTGTTTCGTTTTTCTTGTCACTCCTAATTTAAATAATTAAACTGATAAATATTTGAAGGATGCTTGTAGGATGCATACAGTTAAGTGTAACTCTTGCACCCATTACACCTTTTTACATCAGGTACTTTAAGTTGAGCCGTTTTGCTCATTTACCTGTAACGCATCTTTGTGACCAAAAATTACATTTATAGCTACATGTTATATTATTGCTCAAAATTATTACAGGAATGTGCTGTTTTGGTGTGGTGGTGTATTTAACAAAACATCAGGGACCGTAGCTACCATTGAGGTAGAGCTGCAGCAATAAATTGACTAATCGACTGAAACTCAATGGGCAACTATTTTGATAATCTATTAGAGGCATAATTCATTTTTCAAACCATTATTTCAAACATTTAATGGTTCCAGCTTCTTAAATGTGAAAATGTGCTGCTTTCTCGTGTCTTAAAGCCACACTAGAGAACTTTTCCCGCTTCTGTCTCCCTACAGGATGGAAGTGGAGTTGTCCATTACCTTGTCCATTACATTGTCCATTACCTTGTCCATTACCTTGTCCATTACCTTGTCCATTACCTTGTCCATTGCCAGATCTGGAAGTGGATCTGTAGTACGACTAAACTGGGCAATGTAATGTAATGTAATGGACAAATCCATTTCCAACCTGTAGGGGACCGAAGTGGGAAAAGTTCTCTGGTGTTGCCAGTATAAAATGCAATTAAACTGGATATTTTGGACCAGTGGTCAGACCAAACGTAGTCTGGATATTAGGACTGTAGTAGCATCTAGATCAACGGAAGTACTTTTACAGGATTGCCTGACATTCTTCCGCTCTCTGTGTTGCCGTTCTCAAACTCTGTTTGCTTCAGGAAACAATAACAAACTTCAAGCTAACAAGCTACTCGCTGAAAATGGCAAGTACAGTAAATAACAAAATTTGGATCATGCAACAATGTTCTGAATAACATAACATTACTCTCTCTATGATACACTGGTAAGAACAAATTACGTTTATTTTAAAGAAACTGCAGTGTGGAAGCGATTTGAAGCAGCATATTGTTGTTGTTGTTGTTGTTATTAATATTAACAGTAAATTAAAATACAAGGGCTTCATTGAGCTGAAATGTTGAGCAGGATTTTGCTGTTCACTCTTTAAGTTACAGGATTTTCCAGTAGAGGGCACTAGATGATTATGTATTATGTTTTCTCCTGGCTGCATGCCTTTGTCTCTGTACATTGATGGATGTTAAATTCTTGGTTGACAGTTTAGTTGGGACCTAACCTGTATTGGCAATGTGTTCAATGCTTTAATTGGCAGCACTGAACTCGCAGCAGTAGTACAACTCAATTGTCTGTCATATACTAGGCTTCATCAGAAATGAACCAGAGTAAATCCTGGTTATTGATAAACCAGTATGACTGGTATGCAAATATAGTGGAACTAAACTAGGGTCCTCAAACCATTATTTTAAGTTACCTACGTTCCAGCTTCTGAAATGTGAGAATTCACTTTTCTATGTAATTGTAAATTGAATATTATTTGTTTTTGGTTTGTTGGTCAGGTAAAACAAACAATGTGACAATCTCACCTTGGGGACTGGGAAACTCTGATTAACAGTACTATTTTCGGCCATTTTATCCCAAGATTAATTGACAGAGTAATCAATTATGAATATCATCATTTGTTATATACACTGATGGATGGTGGTCTTTGGTCCAATATTTCTCCCACACCACCAGTAAATATTTTAATTGGATCACGGCTAAAGTTTCTACACGTCCTTCCTCTTGGCCTCTTGCATGTGTGCATGTTGGCCAACCTGTCTGTCTTTGACCATCATGCCTGTCAGGATTGTGTGTGTGTGTGTGTGTGTGGGGGGGGGGGGGGGG
>NC_048420.1:19442210-19445750 GCF_013103735.1 Etheostoma cragini | reverse complement strand
ATGCGGGGTCAAACCTGTTAACCTCTCCATTGAAGAACACATCATCATGGTGGGCAATGTGCAGTTCACTACACCTTTGGGCATACAAACAGACAGGCAGATCCCACAGGCAGAACGTAGCTTTCAGCACTGAGCAAACATTTGATCCGACAGCGGATCAACACACTAACCCCCCCCCCCCCCCCCCCCCCCCCCCCCCCCCCCCCCCACCATTAGCCCGGTATGTTTCACTCCATTACTTGTTTTGTATGCTGTGCAGATTGTGTAAATGCAATAGAGCTGATGGCAAGTTAGAGGACAGATTTATCTTCTGAAAGATGACATATATACAGCCACAACAACACTGCTTCAAAAGAAAAATTAATGGTGGTGACTTCCATGTAGAAATTGAGAAATAAGCTGTGTATTTAGGGTGTGATGGGATTTATAGAACCAGAAAGTGAAGCCTTTTAGCCCCTGTCTTGGGACTTTGCTACCACTTGTTTGTTGTTGAAGAGCATCCTGTGGTGTTAACCCATGACCTAGCTGACCTCTGACCTGTGGGACGACAGCTCCATCCACGCGTCTGGGAGAAGTGCTGTCACAGCGGAAACATCTAGAGCATGGGCAGGGGGTACGAGGTGGGAGGGACAATTAGGGGTTGGCGTGACTAACGAGAGATCAAAACCGCAGCGCATGTAAGAGTGTCAGGCTACCGGATACATTTTCTGTGTGCAGGAAAAGTGTGAATGGATGCCACAGGCTGGAGAGGAGAGTCGGGGATTAAGAGCTCATCTTTGTTTAAGGGGATGTGTGCGGTTTAAATGACTGATTAAGTTTTGCAGTTATCAATAACATGTGAGCTTTTGTGGATGTGCACATCCACAAAAAGTAACAAGATCAAGTGCTGGATAGAAAAATAAAACTTTCAATTTTGTGATATGTCGACTACGGTATGAATATTAAAGGGATCCCTCATTTTTACTGTAGAATTTGTAGAAGTTGCGGTGTAGTGGAGCCAATAAAAATAACTTTAATGATTTATTTGATTATTCAAATCTCAATAACCTTGTTTAATAAAACTAACATCCTAAGCTTTTTAAAGGGGGCAAATTAATTGAGGAAGGGGTAAACAGTATGCCTATATAAAATCATGAACCAAATATTTTAAATTAGTATTTAAAGGGATGGTTTGGAGTGATTTAATGCATGTTGTAGCCATAAATAACTTTGCTGGATGGAATATTTTAGGCCTGCAACAAGTGAATATTTTCACGATGAATGTGATTGTTATTATTTTAAATTGAATTGATTAATTCATTGTTTGGCAGTTGTTTTTGATAAATTAATTTTAATTAAATATAATCAATGATGAAATTCTGTAAATTGTGCAATCTCAACCAAATATCTGAGCAAAGAGGAAATTAAGCACAATACATGTAAATCTTGTCATGTGATGCCGTGGTGCAGTCGTAAAAACTTGGTGCGTTGGATGGAAAATTTAATTTAATTTAAACGTGCAGTAGGCTTCATTTAATTCAATTTCAATACATGAGGTGATTTTTTTGCCTTTAATACTGCTGGAGTGATGCCTTTTTTTTACTGGATTTTTTTTTGGGTGAAACATTGCAGGTTAAATGTTTGTTCTGAGCAAGAGCGTATAGATTATATAAGGAAAGAATGTTGAGGCCAAAGCCAGCGCTGCTTATATGGAAACTTCAGGGGGAACCTCTGTGTTTAAGTTTCCTGTTTTTACCTCGCTGTTTACAGTATTTGATCTGGAACTCTGCATTCATCAGATTCTGAAGGCTCAATGAATTTATCACTGGTTTTGCTGATGACAAGTTTCCCATCCACCTTACTGATGGGATCTTGTGTTTTCACCACCTGAATAACTGCGAAGGGAGGAGGGAGGTTTTTATTCCCGTCTGTGAGACCTTGGGGCTGTTGGAGGAGAACCCCGAGGTGGGTGACCACAAACATCCGTGTGCCAGCACAGTGCCACACATGTATCACACAGGGTCACGTTATCTTCAAAGCCTGTCGCCTCCAACATGTGATATAATGGCAGACATCTTGCATTCCTGAGACCATTCCACAAAGTACAATAACTTCCTTGAATTCTTCGACCCTCGACGGCGGAGCCAGGGCACATCCTGTTGTCCTCGCAGCACTTCCTGCTCATGCGGCCTAATCAGTCTTCCCCGTTGCCATGGCCACTGGAAAACACACTACTCATGCCTAATCGGCACACTAGCAAGTAATGCATGGATGATTGTGGAGCAAAGAGAGAGTCCTTACAGGACGTGTTGGATCGTGTTGGAATCAGTCTGCAAATGGCTTGTAATCTGCGTAATTTAAAGTACAGTGCATATTTGTATGATAATTTCAGTTTTGGTGAACGTGAATCAGGGAACTGATGGCGGTTCTGTTGGTTCACTGTACAAGCTCTACTGTTGTTAAATCACTGACTGACGGCGTTTAGTATTAGATTGTTCTTTCTCGTCATTCAAGCTATATGATGTGACATTTTTAAACCTAGGCTGTACGTTTTTATGGCTGCAACAATACACCAAATGGAAATATTTTAAATGTTTTCTATGCATCATTTGATATATACTGTTTCCCCAAACTTGAGCCTGAGATGTCCATGACATATTGAGGAAACTCTGTGTCATGGATCAATGGGGTTTAAGAAGCTAAACGGTTTTGCCATAATGGTGTGTGTCTTGTTACACTCAACTTGAACACAACTTTATTCTCTCTGTTGTTGTTTGTTGATTAATAAATTCAGAGAGCACATTTTAAAGTGAGGTGCACACCAGTGGACGCGTAAGCAATAAATGTACACTTATACTTAAATAAGTATCATAATTTTTGTGACTTGCCAAATATGGTAACTAACATTTCCTCTTTATGTTAATAGATTTTTTTTAAATCTGGTTAGCATTGTAGGAGACCGGGTTGTTTAGATGCAGAGAAATAGAAAGTGGCATATACGCATGTCTTGTTTCATGCTATAAGGCTTCTGTTTAGTATTTGGGAGAGTTGTACAATTTTCAATAGTCCAGTACAAATATGTACCTGTGAATGCTGTATACAGAATCTCTGTGTATCTGTGAACTCTCTACAACTGTGTATAGTGTTTGGTTTTTATAAAAAACAAGGGAAATGTGCATCATCCAAGAACATCTTTGGCCTGGTTTGTTTCATGAACACATTCTTGCTGCCAGCCTGGCGTTCATTTTTCAGCTTCTAGCACAGAAGTTCTGGCCAAACTTTCATCCGGCTTTGTCAGAGACAGAGAAAGAAGGAAAGCAAGCAAGCCGACTCTCCTGGGTATAGACTGACCCTGGAGGGATGCATTCAATTCTGCTTCCTGCACTTCTTCGTCTTAGCAAGGGTTCAAAAGCAAGAGGAAATCAGACTGGCAAGTACCCTCCAGTAAAAAGGGACATTTAGCAGTTCAAAAGATTTGTCAGAGGTTATACACTCACCGGCCACTTTATTAGGTACCCCATGCTAGTAACGGGTTGGACCCCCTTTTGCCTTCAGAACTGC
>NC_048420.1:19398839-19442110 GCF_013103735.1 Etheostoma cragini | reverse complement strand
GTGATTAGCTGCTTAGAAATTAAGTGTTAACGAGCAGTTGGACAGGTGTACCTAATAAAGTGGCCGGTGAGTGTATATGGCTTTATGCAAGAATTTGTGTTTTCCATCATACATTTCTTTCTTGTTTTTTTAACCATCACTCCACATAAACCCCACCTTAAATATCCTGTCACCTAATGCCTGCTTTGAAATCAGAGGAGGGATGTTACAAGCCCTCATACCCTGATAGGATGAGGATGAACGGCCGTTTGAAATGCAGACAGAGGTGGCGGTCCATGACATCATTCATCAGGAAGGTGATACTACGTCGCCTCAGTCCACCAGTATGCCAGTAGTCTGAACGCCATGCCTTCTCTGTCTGCCGCATCTAAACATGGTGGCTGACACTGGCTCTCGTTGCATTATTACAGGAATGTTTAGAATCTGCTTTATCAAACAGACAACTGGAATTGGACCGACTTGGAATGAGGAATGAGCTTTTCCCCCTTACAGTGAATGTTTTTCTCCTATATTTAATTATTCAGTTATGTCACCACAGTGCTGACATTTGAGTCCAACAGAATTTGACGTTTAGCGGCCAAAGCTGTAGCGTTTAGGCAACGATGAGGGTATTCGTGACTCTACACTTTTCCTCATGATTCATCCCATATCTCGTCATGCTAACGAGTTTCACGCCTTTTGGATTAGCTGTATCAGATGGCATACCGGATGCATGCGTCTTAACAAAGGGTGTAGTTATGCTTGAATATTCTTGAGATCAGGTTGTTATCTGAAATGCCCCTACACGACCGGGTTCCAAACATGCACAAACATTTCAATGCAGCAACAGGAACGTATCAATGTTCTGTTGTTGTCTGAAATTACGTTTTTAGGGTCTCTGGTACCAAATACTTGAGCAAGCTTTACTCGCTTTCTCTCTTTACTCTCTCTCTCTCAATAACAGTCATTACTTTGTATCTGTTTCTGTATCATATTCTCCCCTAGTTACAAATGAAGTTATGGAGGTAGACAATCATTGGAGGGGATCTCTTATCTTAGATGGTGCTGAAACCTCTTTGACAGAACCAATCATATTGAATGTGTCTGTGTGTCCAGGACCTGTTCATATAAAGCTACGTCCACATTAGTCAAAATCCTGAGAATAACCTTTGCTCTTATAGCTAAGCATTACCAAACATACACTGTGTTTAGGTCTGAGTTTCCCAATTGACTGTTTTTTAAACAAAAAACAAAAATGCAAAAGTGTAAGGAATGGATGACACAAGGGATGTTTATCTGCTACAATATTAGCTGTAGTCATCAGCACGCCCAGTTAACTAGCTTAGTGTCTCTGATAGCAAAGGAGCACTACTTTCAAGGAGCTCATTAAGCAACTTGTATGTTGGGTTTGTTTAAAAAAACTAAAAAAAATAGCGTTTCTCATTAAGAGAAAAGCAGAGCCTGTGTGTGTGTGTGTGTGTGTTTGTGTGTGTGTGGTAGAGCAGCTGACGGTGATTAGCTTTGAAGCAAGTACTGACCCTGGAGCCATGATGGGAGAAACAAAGGGTCTTCCCTCTGCTTTCTGACTACGATTGGAAAGCTGTAGCAGGAAAAGCTAACCCTTTCCTTGACTTTGTTGTTTATGAAGGAGAACCCCAAAATGAGTGGGGGGGAAATGCAAGGCTACCAAGCCACGGCCAAGCTTACCAATCACAGTTGTTGCACTCTGCGTTGGTGCATTGTTAGTTATGGTACGTGCCTATATAGGCTTTGTTTTCACAGAATCAACCAGCATCCCAGCATTGCACGCTAGTGGGCTAGCCACCAGGAGCTATCAGTTTCTCTTCACTGACCACTGACAAGCAAAGAAAACAGACTACACCCTCCTACAAGCCCAATGGCTGCACCTGCTTCCAGATTTTAAAACTGACCATAACGAGAAATGGGCTATGCAGTTGTTGAATATGTCTTCATTTCAGATTGATAATGGCAAGTTTAATAGATTTTTGTCAGCTTTTGAAGGGGCATCAAGCCGAGCCTGCCACTCATAAAGTTGTCTGGGTTAAACTTTATGTAAATTAGGAGTAGGCAACTTGCCGCCCCGCTTCTCCCCGCGAAGCCAGCAGAATACATGCATAAAGTGGGAAGCGTGGAAATGATGCTGACATTGGAGACTTACCATTACATTGTTTGAGAGGTGCATGTTTGGCGTCGTGTCCGCCATAGGGTTGTATACATATTCGTAAGAACATACCCACGGAGTCGATTTAACACCATAAATTAGCCTCAACACATCCACGGTTAGCATTTTCCCAGTGTCGGGAAGCTAAGCTTGCATGCTAGTGTATCATAGTTTAAGCTAACGCTAGCAGCGCTGTTCTGCTGTTTGTTAGATTTAGAGAAGTTGATGCTTAAGGAACTCCAGACATCCATAAGTCAAAGTGTAGGATCATTCTTACAATCATTTGTTACGTTTTACACTTGATGGAAAACATTTCTGGCACACATCCATTGCAGTTAGAATCAATATTACCTTTACATAACCTTTATAGTTTCAGCAATTAGAGTCAAGCTACTGTAAAATTAGAGGGGATTATGTCAGAGGAATACAAAGAACTAAACACCAGGTTTGACATGTTGAAACAGATCCGTGGTATGCATGTTTTTCTAAGTTATTGATATTTTCAATCTGCTCCACTCTGAACTGAGGAACACTGTTAATTGGCTCTGACATGGCAAATTCCTCTTTAGGCCTCTTCCCCCTTAGCTCTGCACGCTCTCCGAACTTCACACAAATATGTTATGATCATCTAACTGCTTTCCCCAAACAGGGCAGCATGTAAGGAATGCTGCTTAATGTCACCGGCTGTCAGTCCAACTTAACGCGAGCCACTTTATAACACTGCCAATATGTTAAAGCCTGTGATGTCATCGCCTGAGAGTTAGGACAGAAAAACTGATGGCACGCGATGTTATTAATAGAGCGATATGTGTGTGTCTGTGTGCGCAAAAGTGTGAGGAGCAGACATTGCATGGAATAAATTTGTCTAATCAGAGCTCCCAAAGGTGTTCACTTGGAGGTGCAGATGTTTGTAGAGATCAGTGCAGATTAAAAAGCGTAAGAACGCATGAATGAATCTTCTTGTTTTTGAAGGTATGTGACCGGGTCCCCCGGGTGATAATGTGGGAGGTGCTGTGGGAGTTGGGGTGAGGGGGGTCCCTTCTCAGGGCCATCCAATCTCTGTTTGACCAAAGAGAGAGCTGTGTACGGGTTCTCGGCAGTAAGTCGGACTCGTTCCAGGTGAGGGTTGGCCTCCGCCAAGGCTGCGTTTTGTCACCAGTCCTGTTTATTGTATATATGCACAGGATATCAAGGCGTAGTCAGGGTGGGGAGGGGTTGCAGTTTAGTGGGCTCAGGATCTCATTGCTGCTTTTTGCAGATGATGTGGTCCTGATGGCATCATTGGCCTGTGACCTATAGCCCTCCCCGGATCGGTTTGCAGTCTTGTGGGAAGCGGCTGGGTCTAAATCTGAGGCCATGGTTCTCAGCAGGAAACCAATGGAGTGCCTACTGTATGTAGGGAATGAGTCCTTACCCCAAGTTAAGGATTTCAAATAACTTGGGGTCTTGTTTGCGAGTGAGGGGACAATGGAGCGCGAGATTGGTCGGAGAATCGGCGCAGCGGTTGCAGTATTACATTCAATTTATCGCACCTTTGTGACAAAAACAGAGCTGAGCCAGAAGGCAAAGGAACTCTCTCATTAGCATCTTGTAGGCTACTTGTTGCAAAGTGACGCATGCGCAGCACCTATCTGCTACTCAAAATCTGCACTTGACTCGCATCGGGCAGTGACAGCAATGTTGACGCCACAACGTCTTTGCTGCTTGATAAAAGTAAACTTTCACCGTTCTCCTTCTATGTGATTGTTGCCAGCTGATCCTTCCCCCAGGTAGCCATGTGGGCAGCGTGTGTATGTGACGTTAGTCCGACGGGGTTTGTTATGTGAGGTGAAGCACTCTGTGCTTAGAAATGTACCATAAGTTGCAGCTGCCGCTGACATATGATGCACATTCTTTTCCATGGGTAGTGAAGCTACAAAAGTCATTTTTTTCATGCTCACTGCAAAGACAAACTAAATCCCCTGATTAATGCAATGTAATAATGACATCTCCCGGCCATTTTTAACCGCAGAAAGGTGCTACCAGCCAGGCTAAAGCTAATATAGTTAGCCTTTAGAAAAAAGGCGTCTGTCCCGACTAACGTTACAGTTTGGAGCTGCGACGCCAGAAACGTAACACTAAACAGCAGTCTGTATCTGACATAACATAGTTTACACTGATTTAAGTGTTCTTGGATACACAGTTTGTTGCTAGTGCGTAACATGCACATCAAACCACCAATCCCAATCAGTGTTGATCAATTTATCAATCAACCAAAGCAGGCCCCGCTAGCTGACAACCTAAAATTCAGAGGAAGCAAAATGCGTGCATTATTAACATCATTCACTTTAGCCTGGATTGATAGTATTACATGAACTCAATGCTGTCATGTCTATCAATCAATGTGTTTTCTCCCAAATTCCGCAAATCTTTTTAGAAGAGTACTCGCAGGCCTTACTTGCTTTGGTGTTTGTAAAGCATTGAAGTTCAACGAAGAATGCTTCACATAAGAAAAGTTCCTTTTTCATTTTTATTATCTAAGTACTGTAGATGCACTCTCCTACAAAATCACCCCAGTAGTCGAGTATGATTGATTGAATTCCAAATAAAGCTATTTATGTCATCTTGTAAAAAAATAGTACTTTTTTCATATGGCAGAAAAAAAATATTGCAGCGTCAGTTTTTTCCAAAATCGTGCAGCCCTAGTTCAAACGTTAGGACTGGGACTGAACTTGTACCAAAACCATAGTGACTCAGCTACAACATTTAGAGGGAGTGTTTTGTTGTGGAACCCTTTTCGCCCATAGCAACATATTTTCTCGTTACTCAAAGCCTATGAGAAAGTATGAGAAATACAGTAGCAGTCAAATCAGCGACGGGATAACTGCCAAACATAAACACCCCACGTCCTTATTGCATGTCTTTAGTCCATGATGAGAAGGAACTGTTCCAGTTCAACCTGAATAACAGCAAACAGCAAAACACCAGCAGAGCCTGAGAGCGAGGCGGCAGGAAAGTGTTGGGAAATGCTCATTGTTTATAAGTGTTAGAAAGAACTTAGTGTTTCTCTGAGTCACCAAACTATTGAGACTCTCGTTCCTACTTTTGTTTTTTTAAACCTAAATTCTTCGAAGTCTCTTGTTTTAAAGCCCTCCTTCCTCTCAGCTGATTTGATTGGTTTGGAACTTCTCATGAGGTGCGCTGAAAATCTGACTCTGATGCCAAACGCCTCAGGGCCTCCATAGTACAGAGAGATTCTCACCAACTTAATGGCTTTCTTATCTCCATGCCTTTTTTTTTTATCTAGGCCACAACCCTCACATTAAGATGGATTGAATTCACATTGTTGCTGGAAATAACTCCTCTCTGGAATCTCTTTAAGATTGAATTTAATTAAATTTGCCACAGTTTTGTATCATATTAGTCCCAACCCTCTTTCCTTGAAATTATGTAATACATTGTACTACTAATATGCAACAGCAAATACGTTTTAAGAGATATGTAATGCTGCCCGGATTGTTTTTTTGTCAACATAATGAAGAAGCTTTTTTAGCTAAATGTTTACTATGGACATATTTGCAAAATGCTCACTGGTGACATTTTATTGGTTTTCATTTCATTATAATAATAATAATAATAATAAGTAACAGGTAAAGCATGATTTACATTTTTTATGGTTAGGTTATAAGAATTATTTGATACCACTCTCCTGTTTGTGCACTGAGTACAGTATGTAGCCAAATCCACTGGGCTGTTAGCCTAGTTAGCTAGCTAGCCTAGTATAAAGACTGGAAGCTAAAGTTAAAAAGTACCACAAAAGCTCAATAATGTACATGTTGTATCTTGTTTGTTGTTCACAAACTGAAGTCTAAAACCGACAAGTTGTGTTTTCATGGTGAACAGTGGCCAGGTGGAGCGCCTCTAGATTAGATAAATGAGATACAACATGTTAAAGGTAGGTGTATTTTGAAAGTTTTGACAGGGCCAGGTTGAGTGGGCTGTTGCCCACTGATTACAGTCTTAAGGTTAAAATAAGCTAACTGCATACTTTAGTTAATGCACAAACATGAGAGTGGTGTGAAATCCTCTCATTGCGCTCTTTTGGGGTGAAAGTGTTAAAGTATATTTACAAAAAAATATTACTCTTACTTATTGGCAAAGCACTTGGTTAGGGAAACATTGTTCCTTTGGTTAAATATAAAAAACAGCCTTTAAGCATGGGACAAGATGCATTTACTTTTTCAATATGTAACCAAAAATTTTGCTATTGCCCCGTACAGTTTGAGTTTGGATTGCCAGGCAGTTTCATAGACGTCTCACAGGGTTTATTGCTGTCTAATGCAAAAATTACTGAATTTTCTTTGTAAAAAGGCAAATAACTTCTGTTGCATTAAACGGTATAAACTATAGACTGGGACCACGACTCTATTGATCAATGCACATAGTTTACTAACTCAAAAAAGTGAATTCTATCACACATGGGACAACAGGAAGACTGGAAAAATAATGTCCCTATAAACCTAATCCAGGGAGCAATTACATACCCTTCAAAATGTACTTTGCAAAAACGGTTTGGTAGCGTATAATTGTAATTTCTATGAGAAAGTGTTTTTAGTCCATACCTCCGCAATTTTACCATTTGGGCCACAAATCTCAAATGCAGCTGTAATGATATGTTATTTGTTGTCTACATTTCTAGATATACCTGCTGCATCCTCCTTTTTCTGTCATGTTATTTTTATGCATCGCGACGAGGCTTTTAAGCAAGAGCAAGTATCTATATTTAAAATGACTAATCTTTGGCGTGTGATGATTACGAGGCCTTGAACCTAAGTCGGTGCAACCACAGGCTTGTTGATGACAAGTATATTTTTCAAAGGAACATATTCATTTTGCTTCTCATAATCATAGAGTGTGGTGTCTACATTCAGCTCTGCAGTTTGTGAGCAGGAGCACGCCCAGGACATACCAACTTGTATTGTGTGGTAAACAAGATATTAAATAAATGCCTGACCTTGTTTTACTGCAAAAAAAGTCTTTATTAATATTACATAACACGGTGGAAGGCCCTTTCTTCAGGCTGATGATAAAAGACGATAAGAGTGTTTGTTTTTGAAATACTGGTTCGTATTTTCATAATATTTTAACTTTGAGAGACCAACAGACAGGACATCTGACATTAATTGGAAGTCGTGCTGGTTTCCCGTCCAAAACGGCGGACACAGGCAAATCAGCGTGGCGTTTTTGATCTTTCACCTTTTACATTCATAACGACTTCCTGTTGAGTTTATGGATTGCGAAAGCGTAGAGGCAAGAGAAGGACTTAAAGTGAAAAGCATTCCAGGAGTCGCTTTACGTTTTCCATTGCATCTGAGCTGTCTGACAGCATAAAAGGAAGGACGTTGCTGTCATTTATTGAGACAGATGTGTGTCATTGTAATCATCAGCCCTGGCATTGTCTTTGAAAGAATAAGAAGTAGTTCCATGATGCACACAGGATGGTGGCAGAGGCTGCGTGTTGATGTGTCATGTACTTAGATGCCAGACAGGACTGTATATTGGCTCAAATAGCTGAATATAATTGGCTGTATACATTACTGGAATTTTTTTAAGCGGCAGCTTGAACCGCCTGGGGTCCTCATTCAGCGTGGCTCTTATCTGTAGCGCTGCAGGAGCCACTCTGTGGTTCCTGTTATTGCGATCCCGCAGTGTGCAGGCAGATACTTGCACCCACTTTTGGCTGCGGCCAGAGCTCTCGCCTTTTCCACTGCCTGACATTCAGATTGTATAAACCTAGATGGCAGAAAATAAGGATTGTTTGTTATTACAATGCCAGTCTACAGTGGCTTGAGCGTGCGTTGTTTTGACTCTGAGAACAATCAACTGTTGCAATAGAAGAGCCTCCCTCCCTTCCTCATGCACAGCTCACCTCCTCCACTCTGACTCTCCCCCGTCCCTTCCCTGTTTATTTACAAGGATTCCTCTAAAAATGTTAGCCTCCTCATTTACTTTCACTGGGATAAGGAAAAAAAACACCTCCACTTTTATAATTATTTGGAATAAAACAACAAAGGAATTTCCTTTTCACTTGACAGCTGTCAACAGTATGTCTCTATGAACTCGACAATGATTTAAAGCCGTGTTAGAATGGAATGAAGGCATCATAAAACCACAATACAACAATGTTGAATAGGTATGTCATGGAACGTTGTCCTTTGAGAACTGCGCAGACTGGTCTCTCAACACAAACCTATTTTTGTCTACTTTTTTAAACCTTCACCACAGTTGACCGTTGACTAAGCCCAACGCCTGTCAAGCTTTGTAATTTGACACAGCACGTGTGAAGTTTACAATGAAAATTCATAGTACATAACCTGATTCCCTGTTGGCTGTATTTGGCGTACCAGGAGAGGATAGTCCATTAAACAATTTGTCAACTAGTTAATTAACAACTATTCTGAAAACCGATTTAATCATTTATTAAACATAAACATTCTGACTACAAATTCTGGATTATAAATATTTTCTAGTTTCTTCACTCCTCGGTGACAATACACTAAAAATCTGCGTTGCGGACAAAAAAAACTTTTGAGGACCCCATCTTGTGCTTTGGAAAACACTGACAAACATTTCATAGATCAAACAATTAATCGATTTAAAAGAGAAAATTATCGACAGGTTAATCGACTATTAAAATAATCGTTAGTTGCAGCCCTAGTTGTAGTCACTGAGTTGTGGTTATTCTAGAAAATAGACAAAAGTGTTGGGTCACGTTACTTCCTGTTGAGTATTTGCAAACAAAAAGAGACTAACTTACCCCTCGTTCCTCCTCATCCCGTCCTCTCCCTTCTGTGCCTCCTTGCACTATTCTTTCTGTGACTTCACGTTCAGAACACGGTTGTGTGAATATTTTCAATGAGTGAAAATTTTAAAATACAACTTCAGGCTCTTTTTTTCTACGAGCTCTCACAATATATCACATGTTTTCATTAAGTGCTCACGTCAAGTCTATGAGCTCTTGCGTTTTGCACCATATTTACCTTCATAGATTTATTGACGGCATCAGTTTTTGCTTGGTGTACCTAATAAACTGGCAAATGAGTATATCTGTAAGTGCTTCAGGCCTTTTGGATGTGGGCCAAAACATCTTCAAGAATCTAAAGTGAATTTAGATGCTTTAACATTTTTATATATATGTGGAAGCTCTAAAAATACATGGTTAACTGCTTAATATAACTGCAGGGGTGCATGGTAAGTAAAGATTGATACCATTACCTCACAATGTACTATACCTTTAAAAATTAGCCGTTTTCATTGTTAGTACCACTTGATCTTAGGAATGTCTAGAGTGAACAACAGGAAGCTGAGCTGCATTTTTATGGAGAGTGTAGCTTACAAATGGTAACATGACACAAAAGCTGTGAATGAAATTGCTCTGCGGAGAAACCGTCTGAAATGGAAAACTACTTATTGATGGAGACTTTGAAAGCTTTTCAGCTTTCCTTTCCAGACTTTCCATGTTTTTCTTGAAACTGAAGTGTGTGTGTGTGTGTGTGTGTGTGTGTGTGTTGGAGGGGGGTTGAAGATGGGTGGTGGAAAGGTGGGAGTCTCCCCTTTCAAAGGGCCGCGAACAAAACAGGAAACCATCCTCTTGTTTTGGCTCGTGGTCGCTACAAGCGTTTGGAATTTCGTGGAGGTGAATTCACATGTTATGCTCATGTCTGTGCTCAGGTCAGAGCATGCACACACAAACAAACACATCCACGCATACATGATCACACACAGTGGAGGGAATGTCTGGCATGTATAAGCAGAGACACAAAGACATCCCCCCCCCTTCGCTCGTGGATGTTATGAAGAGCGATCGCTGAACAGACTAAATACTCGCTGAGATGTTACGCTGACCTTGGTGCGAATCTGGACTCATGTTCTTTGTGGGTCAAAATGCTGCTTGTGTCTTTAATGATTTTGGCTAACCAGTTCCAAAATCAGCATTATGACCTCTTTCATGTACTGTAAACTTTACACAGGTCCTGGAGTTGTATCTTTCTTTTGGAATTGACACAGAGGACAGATACTCAGAAATGATCTTATCAATACAAAAGTCTTGATCTATGGGAATGAGCTCTGTTGTTGTTTTTGAAAGGTATCATACTGTTGTTGATATAGTTTTGACTTAGAGGAGGCTTTCCTGCACCTCCTCAGGCATCATATTGTTTGGAGTTGGCATCCTGGCGCAGTTTGAGTGCTAATCAGGGACTTTCTACTGCTGAGGTTAGTTGGCATTCTCCGAACCCAGACAACAGAGCTACTAAACAAAGTGACACCTATTCTTCTCTGCTCATGCGAGGGAACTTTCCTGCAGATGCCTTCCTGTAGCTGTCAGTTTTTGTACTCCTGCCTTCATGACAAACAATGTCTGAAGAGATGCCTCTCCTGATATTAAAGCTTTTTAATGCTTCCTTTTATTGTGTGGAACAATTCGGTTGCATCAAGGTCAAAGCTAGAGAGAATAAAGAAGGTTGGCCTGTAATTGATACGTTGTTTCAATTCAAGTAAAACACTCTCAATCAAACTTATTTTCTCTGTCCCAATAGTCCAACTGCAAGGTTCTCCTAATGGCAAGTGTCATGGTTGTTTTAAAAGTACCAGACAATTCATTTTTATAGTATTATATCTGGCTACTGTAACACATGTTGGATTTAATTAATCTTTCAGTGGGATCCCACCTCACAAAATTGAATCAAAAGAAAGATATCTGATTTATCCCTGACTCATTTCCTTTGCACCACCTTTAGGCAGCAACTAACAATTATTTTTATGATCAATTAATCTGCCTCATTGATGGATACATTACTCGCTTTAGTCAGAGTAGTGTTCAAGAAAACTGTCTGAAACGAGTGTCTGATCATGTCCAAAGTCTCCCGAGTTTTTTTCATTGTCCAAACAACATCTAAGACAAAGAAAACCAGATTCACATTTTAGTAATGAAACAAGTGATTTGTTTTGCCCTTTTGCTTAAAAAATGCCGTAAGCAATTATTAAATGGTAAAATACTTAGTTTTTTGTTTATCAACCAATCAGTTCCTTAGTAACTGATTAAGGCCGTATCACTGTGCTGCTGTAAATAATACTTTTGTTGTCTCCTTTTCTTCTGTGTGTCGTGTTGTGTAGATAATAACGCTGAAGAGTGATCATTAAACTAAGTTTTTTTTCCAAAATTGAATACAAATCTAATCGGAATCACCATTGATTATAGCAAATATTTATGAATGAACAGGCATCGGGTATTAAAACTTAATCAAAAAAAAACCTCCTTTGTTAATTAAAACAACGCTTTGTGTTTTAATTAAAAGTATCTTGTAAAAACAAAAAACAGCAGTCTTAACCCTCATGTTGTCCTCGGGTCAAATTAACCCGTTTTCAGTTAATTTTCTCACAAAAAATGGGCCGTCGAAATAAGACCTGAAAATGTCAACATTAAAAATATCAATTTTTTTGGGGGGAAAAAACACCTAATACATTGAAAAAGTAACAAATGTGTGAAAAAAGCGATAATAATGTTGAAAAAAATGTCACCAAAACTTTTTTTTTTCACTTCAAAAGAGTAATTTGACAAAGAAAGACTATATTTTCCTTTTTTGTTCCTGTGAACCCAACATTTCTCTCATTACACTGTGTTTTTGTTTACGTATAGATGTTGTCACTCAGGTTCAATAGCATTGACCTTTGACCACGCAGAAGTACTTCCAGGTGGGGCCTCTCTGGTCTCGGCCCGACACCGAGCGCAGACCTCCTGCAGCCACACACAGATATTTAAACCCTAAACAAACAGTGAGCCGACCGCTAACAAATGTCACCTGATCTCTGTGAACATGCCAGCTCTGTCATGCAAAGACTGACATTCCGGAAAATTATTTTAAAAAACATAAATAAAAAATAAAAAAAACTCTGTGAACGAGGCTTATCATACAAGGTTTTTTTTAATCAAATTAGAAGTTACAACATATAGAGTTGTTTTTTTCCCGATACTCGTACTAAAACGATACTTTTAAAATGGTGCCGGTGCCTAAACAGTAGCTGAACCGATATTTTTAAAAAGAAAATTATAAATAATATATTAATATTATTTTTTAAAGGAGCACTTGACGATAAAGAACGGCCAAATGGTCAAAATGAAATCATTTATGAAAAAAATTTAATAACTACCTTATAACAAAAATCTATTTTATCAGTAATGTGCTGAAAAATGACAAAATCAACGATTGGGTATTTTGAAATAAATTTGAATGCACCATGAGTCTGGCGAGGCAAGTTTCAACAGAACTCACCGTCTGTGTTGTTTTTTCCCATAACAGACTGTTACGTCCCGCTGTTTGAATCCTTTACTGTGAAATACAGTCACACTTCACACCGTTTAACGTTAGCTGTCAGCATTTTACCTGTGTTTAATCCAGCTACAAGCTAACCGTAGTCTAATGTTACCTGCTGCCAAGTGTAGTGTTAACTAGCATCACATGCAGCGATACTTCTGTTGCTTCTAACGTTTTGGAGTACTAGAGAGCAGCACAGGCATTTACGAAAAGAGGCACCAAAATCCGCGCTGCTATTCGGCCCGTTAAATACCGGTCCTTAAGGCACCAGTGCCATAATGGCGCCGTTTATCGGTACCACACCCTAACAACAAATGACCTACCACCCAGTGAGTGTGTATTTTCAACACTCTTCCTTGAATGAAATGTATGAGTATCTGATCATTTATATGGCCAAGGTCTGTGACCATGTATCCAGGAAGTAGAGGCAAGGTGCAACCTGTAGCTAAAAAACCAACAGACATGGGTTTTCTCACTGACTGAGGAAACATCACATGTAACTGCAACATCCAGGCTTCGATTTCCGACATTTCCCATTTGTCTTCGCTGTCAATTAAGGAAAAAAAACATTCACATCTCTGGGCAATATAGATTTTCTTTTTGTCTATAGACTGTTGGATGAACCCTGCACTTTTTCCTCATCGAAGAGCTGCCGTCGGCCGGCTCAGGTTCAAACTCTGAACCTTTTTTGCTGTGACGTAACTGCACCGCCTGGCAGCTCATTTGTCTCTTACACTACAAAGGAGCTGATCAAAGTGAGTCCTGCATGATGATTCAGTTGATTTAATTTCTTTCCATCACAAACTGCGCTGCTTGTGGCTGCAAAATGTCGACAGTGTATCAGCCTCTTGCCATGCAACACTCGTCAGTGCCTCCAAACATCATCAGCTAAAGATCAGCTGTCAGGCTATCGTTTAGCCAAATCTGCTCCATGTGTGAGAGGAATGTGTGCAGGACAAAGGCTGTGGCTTGTTGCATTAGTGAAGCTGGAAAGAAATTATCATTCTTTCCTCCAGTTCCTCAGGAATGCTAGTGTATGAACTGAGGGGTCACTGTGGAGCACACAGGACATGAATGTGAGGAATTTATTTTCACAAAAATCCTTAGCAGGTGCTTGCAAGCATACTTAGTGTACATGTAATCTTCCCTAAGGGGACCGTGGCGCCCCTGATATCACGCAAGTCTCTGTGCGACTTCTTAGTCATATCAGTCTTGGTCCGTTTTACCTCCCCTCTAACCACAGTTGGCAATAAGAATGTCTTGTAAAACTTTGTGTTATGTTCAACTTTCAAGTTGCTCCAACAACGCAGCAGGCGGCCATGACGTCCACCTGCTGTGTGGGAAATGTTCCTGAGGTGCTTTTGGGACTAAAGTTGTAGCATAAAACGCTTGTAGTGACTCTTTAAAAGAGTTATGCAAGCAAATCCATCCACGTTTTTCAGCTGATTTCACTCAACCTGAACGCATCAGTTCATGGAAAGTTTGCAGAACTGCAGGGAGGTCCGTCGGCTGTAACAAACCAAAGAACAAACAAACTCTGCTGCATTAAAGTGATGCTGAGAGAGACGGCAGTGCTGAGGAAAGGGATGCTGTTCAGTGTGGTGGTGAAAGAATGATGCCAGGTGCCACCTGCCTGGACCCCACAAGTTTCCCCCTCGTTTCTGTCCTCACGTTCGGCTTGTTTACGCCACTGAGTTCCAGTCAGTTTGCAAGGCAATACTGCCACATTTCCTGTTTTTTAATGGCATTTTTTGTCTTACTCCTAATTATCTTCCTACTATTCTTTTGGCTCAGTAATGGGAGGTGGACTGTAGTCCTGCTTCTATCAAAATACGTTTAAACTTTTGACCAGGACTGAATGCGAACCATTAAGATTGATTTCTGAAACTCTGTTATTGGTGTTTTCCACAGTACATTGCTGAGTCTCTTCAATGCTTGCAGCTGTCATTCATTTTTTTTCAAGGTTTTTACCAGGCCAAAAAGTCCAATCTCAGAGCAGCCAAGTCTAATAGTGCCTCTCCACAGTGCAATAAAAAGAATCCTGCAAGTTTATTGCATGACAAACTGGGAGAACGGTCTAGCAAAACACTGTTTTATGACTATGACATGAAACCACATCCAGGACCACCATTTTGTTCCTTTTTTACAAGTAAAAGATGTCACTAAATGACTGTCACCTTTCATCTAGACGAAAATGGAAAAAAGTAGAAAGTCAAGGGGCCTTAATTCAAGTTTCAAGTCCGACTTGAGTCTCAAGTCCACACTCCTTGCCTAGACACATCCAACACAGTTGAATATATTAGGGCTTTGTTTTCCTTGTTTGCACAGTGATAATCTCTGTTTTTGAACCCCTTTTTCTTCAAGTTGCACTTTAAAACCCTGCTTTATATATTAAGAATATGATTATACAAATAGTAAAGAAGTCATGTAAATAGGTAAAACTTGGAGCTTTGTGACATCCCTGATCCCTCTGGGCATCTCTGGTGCCTTTTAACTTTTTTCACCCTAAACCTCCCCCACACGCCCCTCGACTCATTAGCCCTCTCATCTCCCCGAACCCACCGCAGGATTACCCGAGTGAGAAGCTGCCTGTCAACGCCTGCGGCATGTAGCGGCGAGGTAATGGAGCAGTTAAGAGTGATTTTGAGGCGTGTATCTGTCAGGCGGCCCGGGGTGCTGCAGGCTCAGAGCTCTGGGATTAGCGTGACAGAGAGAAGGATCTGTGTCCTCACATTTGAGGACGCAGCCCCTACTTGGTGACCTCATTGTCTGCAGAAGACTCATTGCATACCGTTAACCTTTCTAACTGCCGCGGACAGCAACAAAACACAATATTTCATAGTATTGCCAGAGAGCAAGAAACAGTAAAGTTTATTGCATTTGTTTGTGTAGCCATTGTATCCGCTGCGTCTTTGACGGCTTTAATTAGCCCACCAGGGGCCTGAACTCTGTGACATCTGTGTCCAGCTTTGATCAGTGGAGTTGCCTGGGATCTCTGAGGGACGGGTCAGGAATTAGGAAAGAGTTAAGCTCCTTCTACAAACAGGCTGTGTCACCAGCACTTTGCCAAAATATTTCATGCTTAGCCAGGCTTTTCCCTGAAGCTCATTACCTCAGTCAGGTGAGGGGGGGGGGGGGGGGGAATAGTGCTGCTGGTGACACCAGCATCAGGCCAAGATAAAGAATGTGGATAACGCTGTTTGTAAGGATCTGCCTGCATAGAAATTTAAAATAACAACTGTCCAAATGGAGTCGTCTGGAGTTATAAACTCTTTCAGCAGGTGTTGACAGGGACTTGCTGATTTCTTCTGTCGTCCAACAATAACAACACACAGACATATCGACGCTGTCAGGTGAAAACATTGTATCTCCAAGCATCAATATTTAATAGACCCGCATGTGTTTCTGTTTTTAATTGTTGAAATAACAAATAATTATATGGAAAAATGGACAAGGATCCTGTTTGTTTGAACCATTTCAACTTAAGGTCCAACTAGGTGCTGTTCTGAAGCTTTTAATCGTATCACACAGATTTCTTCTGCAGGAGCGGTTTCTGCCAAAATCTCAGTTAATGTATGTAATGCAAATTTATATCAATAAATAGGTCCCCAAAATCCCCAAATCCCAAAAATATACAAAATGCCAAAAACATATACAAGGTTAATGCATAAGTTGTTCATATCTCAAGTTGCGTCTTGGTGAGTCGATGTACTGTATGTACAAAAAGTGCAGGTGTGTATGGCGAATTCAAAATGCTCAATGATTATGTCCATGATATTGCATATTTCCCAAAATGCTAAATCAATTACTCTAAAGCCGAGCAAAATGTTAAGAATGTAAATTGATGTCTGTTAAGTAAAAAAATTCCCCCGTATCTAATAAACAAAACATGTCAACAGTGACGTTAGCAACAGAACTGCTATGAGCATCTATAGGTGAACTGGATTGAACAAACACTGCATTAGCTTCTATTCACTAAATGAAATGAGGTGCAAGAAGTGACGCTCACTAAATTAAATATGTGTTGGATTAGTTGTGATTTTACAGTGTTATTTAAGCATGTGGCACGAATGGAACGACTGAGTAACTCATGTTTATTTTAAATGTATTTACCTTCAGGTGTTTGGATAAAAACAAAATTCCGGATAACTGATTCATCTGATACTATCGTTATCTTCTCTTCTCCGTCGCCACTATTTATCTATTCCTATGATAACTGAGGTATTTTAGGATCTTAAGATCAGGTAAGACCACACTCTGGTTTTATCACAAGGAAGCGATAACATCAACATTGGGAAATTATGTTTCTTAAACTTTTTTGTTTTATTGTTTATATATTTTTTATCTTGTTCAAAATAAACAAACTGACTAAAAGATGTTGAAATAACAACAGGACACTGGTGTGATCTTACCACAGTTCGAGAGAAAGAAGGCACATAAAAAGTGAACGATGCTGGGGTGTTAACTTCCCTACACAGCACACTCAATCACGAGTAGCAGTATTTAGGTGTTAAGGAGAACGCTGTAGTTCTGCTTTGAGCCCTCTCCGTTACCCCTTACCGGCACCTTGCAGTGTACTTTGCACTGAACAAGTGTTTTTTTCTTCTTCTCTTCATTCATCTCTTCCTTTCAGCCTTCCTTTCAGCCTCTGGCCATTCAGAAGAGCGTGGTCGTTTCAGGTTCAGTGACTAACACGCATTTAACACAATACTTTAAAGTCTGATATATCGGGTTCAACTTTCCAGTTTGTAAATGACAGAAAATGGAGACATTGTTGTCTTAACAGGGTTAAATGCCATGGTGGCAATCTGTTTGTCTGGGGTCTGTTTCACAAAAGCAGTATTTGTATATCCAGGACAAGTAATAAAGCGAGGCTTGACCTGGTCTAATCTGTGCAGCCTGGCTTGGCTTTTGTGAACCACACTAAGCGAGGAGTTGCGACTAGGTTGAGCCAGGATGAACTAATCTGGACAGATGCCCGTTCACAGATCGCGAGACCGATCACAGCTTTACTGATGCTAAAATGGAGAATACGCATTGTTCATGCTTTATTTAGAGTGAGCAGCAGATTCTTGTGGAAGTATGATAACGTAAAACACATTATTTGTAAAAGGAAAAAAAACACAGCCGCTGGAATTAAACGGCTGGAGAAAGCAAGGCAGACACTCAGGGACGGACTGAATGCGTAAGTTGCCTAAATATATACATTAACCGACCACTTCTCTGAATTGAAACCATAATTTTTAAACCATTCAAGGATTAGGTTACTAAACATTTGTACAAATAACAGTTGTAATCTCTTCTTTAAAAGTAAGCTGACAGTAATGTTACTTAGGAAATTTACCATGAAGATCAATTTCCTACAATGCTAGAATATGACGCCTACATATTTCTTTCACTCGGTTTCTCACTCTCTCTCATGGGCTGAAATATAAGTTACTTAAGTTAATTTGACTTCCACTGCTTGCTTTTAATGAAGTGTACAACTGTTCATTTTTGCAAGTGACAAGTAACTCATTAAATGATTTCAGTTAAGAGCAGTAGTTCGCAGTCGTAGTCATTCAATCGGTCCGCTATTATCTATCTGCCACGCTTTAGATCACGTGTTTGTTTTTTTACAGAGGCCGTGTTTTTCTGTCTTTACGTAATATATGCTATGCTCCCTCGTTTATGGACATAGAAAAGAAAGACATTAAAATCTAGAAACTGTAAGTATAATAATGTGTTGAATTCCATTCCATTTTCTTTTTTAAAATGGTTTAAAGTAAATATTTGTGACGCCCTCTTTTAAAAATTCAGTCTTCAGGTTAACTTATTTTTTATAGACCTGGATATAGATCTGCCTGGTTACATATTTCTGCGCCTTATTCCACTGATTTGTATGAAATTTAATTAAGTCTGGTGTTGTGCTCCCTGATTGCAGTTTCCTCGGCTGGATAAGCAATCAGAGCTTTACAAGGGAGATTAAGAATAGGCACGTCATTTTCATTAAGTCCAGAAAAAATGGCGACAAATGTGGATAAGATCAATGCAGCTGTACTAACAACTATCACATCTGCAGTTTTTTTTGTTATGAAAACAGGAAACTGCATGGGAACAGGTACGTTCTCGTCTAAAAATGATGACAGTGGAACAAATATGTGCTAACAAATTCTTCAGGGCACAAACAATACAGGATTACCTCCTTTTGCTACAAGAAATCCTGTAACAAAAAATATGTCTGGCTGAATGAATTCATTGAAACAAAATATCAGTTTTGTCGGACCATCAGGCTAATATAGACCATGTTTTGAACATCCTCGCTGGGAAGCAGCCACAAGGCAGACAGACATAAAGAGGTTCGGTGACATTAAGGGGCTCAAGCTCTTCCACTTAACCACCAGTCCTACTTAGCGCCCACACTGTCACACCATCAGTCGTCTTTCTCTTCCCGCCTCTCCAAAAACAACACAAGTCACTCAGGTGAGGCGAGACGCTGGCGTGCAGCAGGAAATCTACCAGCAGTCACTTTAGAAAAGTGGCTGTTTGGAATGTGGCGGTGAAATGGCTCCTATCTATTTTATTTGTATCTCCATTGTCCCCAAATGCCTTGTTAGGAATAACAAACAAGCTGCCAAGATAAATCATGCCATGTTTTTCACATTCAGTTCTAAAAGCTGCCATTTCATCATGCTGCTGTCATCCTCGCAGTGTTGTTCTGAGGCAGATAAAGGGTCAAAAGACTAAGAGGCTGCAGAAAACACACACACACGCACAGTTTGCATCCTCCTGTCTGTGGCTTTTGGCAAGTGAGCATGAAAGGGAAATTTACATTGATTCGTCCGGATGTCTGCATTGCACCGGCCAGAACGTTGATATGAGGTGTTTTTACTGAGGAGATAAAAGAGCCGGACCAGCAGCCACACGGCAGAACACAACAACGCTGAAGGGCAGCATCGGACAGGATACACTCGGCTAAACAAATATGACCTGCGCATTGATAAATGTGTCAAAATGCTATTATCACTTCCACTCACTTCGACAGACAACACAATATTTCCCCTTTTTACAATCTTGGAATGCCAAACTATGTTAGAGGACCATACACAGTGGTATGATATATACTTTCCATGTCACTATTGACACACCTTTAATATTGACCTCAGAAAAAAGACGTTATTAACAAGTCTTTCAAACCTAATGACAAAAGAACATGAATGAGGGTTTTGTGATCCGACATCTGGCAGACAAGACGACCATCGTTTGTCAGAGGCTTCCGAAATAAAAGAAATCCAGTTTATGATCCGAAAAAGCTGTGGGTAACATTTGGTTTGGTTCAGGCACTGAAACTGTCTCGGTTAAAGTTAAATGAAAGTAATGCTGACTGCCGGTAAGAAATGAAAAGCGAACAGCGGTCTTGGGTGTCAAACTAAAATGTTTTGTTGACCATCAAACCAACCCGACCTCCTCCCTCTGTCTCTGATGTAATGTCAACATCACAAAAATGTTAGGATTTAGATTAGAAAACTAAAACAACTGGTTACAGTTAGGAAAATATCGAGGTTACCGTTAATACATGAACTCCAGCACTTTTTCATGTTTTCAAACCACAAGTCCCATCATATATAACTTGTGTGTTGCCTGTAACAAACTCATGTCCTTTCACGTCCACTAGAGCCTTTCCTTGACTGGTACTGTAAGTAGTCACCCCACCTCGAAACTTTGTTACATATTCACACCTAGGCTATTTTGTAATGCACAAGGACAACTGGAACTGAGTTACAAGTCAGCCTTTGATTAGTGCAAACAAAGGATGAACCTTTTTTTCTTTGTCAATCAGGAAACTTAGTGTAAACATGTAGTTTCCACCACATGCAACCGGTGGTCACCAGTGTTGGATCCACATAGGTGTACAAAGGTTTGCATGACAGAACTCTTAAAAAAGAAAAAAGAAATAAACTGGGTGTTTGCAGTTGAATTAAGTGTGTGGTTGCTTTGTTGTCTTTACATCAGAAGAATAATTATTGGATTTGGACTTTATTATTTTTATTCACAATTACGGTACAGCATGTTCCTGCACCTCTTCAAATCTGGTCAACGGGCTGGGTGTGGCAACTTTAGAATACAACAGCACGATGTTGTGATCAACCCTGGTAGCTTTCTATATTACCCACTTTGGGGGAAAAAACTAACGTGATTGTAGGAACATTTAAGAACTGCTTCTACTCCGCATCAGTTGTTTTGTTTTCTCACACCCTCGTTGTAAGCGGAGTGGGAATGACCTGTGTGTTCTGAAAAGTAGATGTTGGGGTCAGAGGAAACCATAAATGTCTTAAGGATTCATACTGGCCAGTTAGGAGCCCAGGGGAAACAATCAGAGAAATCAAGCAAAGCGAGAAGAGAAATGGAATGTGAAGGGGACTCAGTTCGTCTCATTGGGAGAAAACAAGTTTGAGTCACTTGTTGAACAAAGCAACATAGTTAAATATGTGATTTACTTTCATTAAGTGATTTGCAGAGCCAAGCCGAGAGTAGATGACCTTAGCAAATAATTTAAAACCAGATAAACAAGTTAGGGAACTTCTATTGTTAAAAATTGTGTGGGCATTGTGCCTGAAGCACATTTTATGTTTGGTGGGGCAAAAGGATCCTCCTCCTGGACTAATTATTTTTCAATACAAGAGTAAGCGCTACAGTAACACAGCTAACTTTGACACTGTTTTTAACATTTTTCAGTGTCTCCTGAGAGGTGAATATCAGTGTTGATCACCTCTCAACTTATCTGTTGGTGTCACTCACCAAAGTACAGAGGCTGAAAGAAAGACAGAGAGCAGTGCCAGTTGTCTGGACTGTTATCACTAAATAAACTCAGTCTGACTATGAGCCAGAAAACCTGCTCATTGTTCTGCCACACGAACTTGACCGAATGTGTTAAATTTGTACCATTTAGCGACACGGCAAGAAAATCCCTTTTACTTATGACTGTTTATTGGTGGTTTAGGAGTTTTTTTTTCTTTCGACCCGCCAGTAGTGAGTTAGTCCATCCAACAATTTGGTCCAGAGCACGATATTGTGACTCATTCTGTCACAGTCCCCAGAAGATGATGGTTTCTGTGACCTCTGACCTTTTTATTTAATATCATAATCATCAGGTCATGACATGGCAGTGTTGACGTGACTTCTGAATGAAAAGTTGCAGTTTGACATTCGTTCCACGGGTTATGTATCGTTTCCTGTTCGTACACAATAGAAACATACATAAAAGATTGATTTATTCATCTTAAAAAACCTGCTGAAATAGCATACTGTTAAATGAGTAATATTATTTACTGTGTAGCATGTATTATTGAATTGGGGCAAAGGTTTGTTTTGTGGATTAGAATTAACTCTGCGACCTCATGGGGCCGCTATTGGATCTTTAGACTAATTCAATTTTTGTGTCTAGACTTTTACAACTGTAACTGTAAACTTGGTTTGCAACCGATATTGAAGTAGACTGTCTTCATGTGCTTTGTATTATAATGTACACTCATAAGAACCAGTTAAATATTATGGAACATGCTGCTCAGTGTTTACAAGCTGACAAGGAGTGAGTTTAATTTCAAATTGTCGTCAAAAAGCGCTGTTTTGGTACAGTGTGTGATATCGGATTGATTACTACAAAGCAGTGTGTGTTTTCCAATATTAATTTTTTAATCAGCACCCAAACAAGAGTAAAGTACATCTTCTTATTTATTCCAGACCAAAACATAAACATCCAGAGTGATGACCAGCTCTAGTTTCCTTATCTGTTTCATGTCACAGAGTCACAGATGTGGCATTTATGGGTCACACCTGCTAACTGTTACTGTACCACCTGTGGATGTGCAGGTGGTATAGTAACAGTTTCTGTGTGTTGCAGCTGTCTGATACTGTCCCACCTGCAAGATGCTAAGCAGTTTGTATTCAACCTACAGTAACACCTACAGTGAGAAGTCTAGTTCACCCTTTAAGTTACAGTCAGTAGCTGCTTTTGTTTTATATTGTGTGTGTGTATATACATATATACACTGTGTAAATATATAAGTGCTGTCAAATGATTAAAATAGTTAATGGCAATTAATCACACACAATTCTTTGATTTCTTTTTGTCCCATTATTGTTTTTCTCATTTGAATGCTTTTATCAACATGGAAAAGTGGATCGGCTCGCTTTGTGCAAACAGCAATGGCATAAAGCCCACTGTAGTGTTCAATTTTACAAGTAACATTCTCACTTGGGGCTAATCTCTCACTCACTGTAACACTGTCCATCAATAAAAGGGTGAAAAAAAGTACTTTGACGAGGGGGCGAAGAATTAACATCAGCTGTGTGCTTGGCCATCAAGTGGTATTTCAGACTGGACGTGCTGCGATGATAGTTCAGTTCACAACGACAAAACCCACAGATCACCTTGGTCTTGTCAATAAAACACTTGGCAACTTTTAAAAAGTAAACTTTCCATTCAGAATCTTATTGGCATCCATATCGGCGTCTCAAGCTCGCCATCCACTCAAAACGTAACGCTATCATTCTTTGGCCGGATCGTGAGCCCACACAAGTGTGCGTGGCGTGCCTGTTTTGTTTACGGTCTAGCTAGATCCGGTGTGGTGTTGTCGTTTTTCTAACGTTATTAGTTGTTGCAAAAACTTGTTGAAAAAAAACTACAAAGTTTGCTAGGCCAAAAAATGTGGACAACATTGTTATCGCAAGTTTGAAATACTTGTAAATGTGCAAGTTTACAACTTAAATAAAGAAATGCATGGCAGACTGGTTTAAAGAAACCGAATCTTTAGTTTTATTACCTCAATCATTAACATTTATTAAACAAGTGTGCAATCTTTATTTGTTGAGACATCCATATGAACTGCAGACATATCAACATGACATCATGACTTTGCATAAACATACATGCCCACTTTCTTAACACAAGTGGTGTTGTCTGTACGCATTCTAAACTATCAGCGTGTTTGTCTACGCTCTATACTTTCATACTACTCTCTACAGCATAAATTCACATCCAATCATAAGGTAATGTAAATCAATGGCGACCAAATGGGGTTGATAAACGCACTAAAATGCAAGTATTCCTCTTGATAAAACACCAATAATGGCATACAAATTGGCATGTCATACATACGCCATTTCATGAGAGCAGTCTGGACACATTTAGAATCAATAAGTTACAAAGTAATGTCTGCTACAAAGTCACAAATAGCTTACCTGTGATTTTTTGGCATAGTAACATCAACTCAAATTGTTGCAACAATAAGTTGGCCAATTAGAATGCCCCAATGTATGTAAAACTACAGCAGGAACTGTCTCTACACTCTTGGTTAAAGATTAGAAATTCAGTGTGCATCTGTGCTTCATGCCTGCTGTCAACCAATCCACAGTCCTATATCAACCAGTTGCTCAGGCAGACTACCTTGTTCAGATTTTCAGATGATAGAGCTAATCTCTTCTTCTGCAGAGAACAGTCTCTCAATTGGCAACATTATGGCGATGTAGCCAAAGACCTTTTTGCAAATGGGCCCTCTTACCATATGCACCTGCTTTTGACGACCATGTCAGTAAGTGCAATAAAAGTACCTTCTGCCAACTGCCTCACTTTCATAGCTTTTTCTGCATCATACGGTTCATGTATTCTTGTAACAATAATTTCCCTTGAAGGAGGCTTGTCTTCAGCGATCTGAATGATTTCTTAAAGCCCCTGTTCCTGAACCATGTTGATGGTTCTGCAGTCTGTAGCAACCCATTTAGCGATAGCACTAGCTCTGCTGTTGTCGTTTTGTTGATAAACGTGCCCCGGCTGCAATCTGCCAGTATCGTTTTACGAGCACAGTTTGTCGACCCTGTCTCAGCACTAGCTGCTTTTCTAACATATATATTGATAACCAAGAAGCCACACATGTGGCCTCTAACCCTCTTCTTGCATGGGTGCTTCATGTGTCCGTTCACAGTGGGTGGCCAATATATTTTTCTGCAGCCTGTTGAAGGTTGGTCATTCTGAGCTGGAGAGGATTATGTTGACCCTGTTGTTCTCCTGGCACTCCTTCTCTGCCCCCAAGGCCATGTCCCCGCAAGGAAGGTCATCACGGCATGAATGGCGTCCCCAAATAGCCCTCATAAATGCATAGAGGTTGCAAGACATTTGTAGGGGTTAGGTAGTGGGGTCCCAAAGAAGAAGTAGGGCTCGACACATGAAAGTTTGGCAGGAAAGGAGGGGGAGATCTGACCCTCCCAACAGTCACACCCAGTTCGAAACATGATGTCAAGTCAAAACAAATGAGATTGTAGAGAAATGATTTTCCTTTGACCTCAGCTGTCTATTCATGCATCTGGAATGCGGTCACATCAATCTTCAGACTTTTGCTGGTGGGTGAGAGTGGATTTCTTCAGATGATTTCTGGAGCCATCATTTACAGTAGTTTAATTAAGTTAACTTCTGCTGTCTGTCTGTCAGTCAGCTTGCCTGGCAGACAGGTTAGCCTGGCGCTTTGCACTCTGCTGCTGCGGAAGACAGCTTTTTAACGGAAAAGAGATTCAGTATGGATTGGATGAGCTCATCAAATGAATTAGACATATTAAAAGAGCCGTGAGTGCCAGTTCAGTTTGGGTGCTGGTAATGTGAGATGATGGCTCAGGCCAGATGCCAGGATGAAGTAAGGCAGGCCGTGACATGTTTTTCTATTGATTTAAGTACCCAGGACAGCACCTAGGCCTACACACATACACACACACACACACACACACACACACACACACACACACACACACACACACACACACACACACACACACACACAAACACAAACAGCGCTACATCTGATGTGGGATTACTATTCCTTATTTTGTGGGCTATTCAGGAATTTTTTGAGGAATGCATATATAATAATATTGATAAAAAATCCTAAACATTCAAATACAGATTTTGATGTTTATTACCATGGCGTTTATAAAAAAAATGGACAGAACAAAAGATTTATGCTGCAGATGTTACTTTCTGAGGTTTAAACTGTGTAACTAGATTTAGTCTCGCGTTGCCAGACCTTCCTCCACAGAGGAGGGTCTTGCTGGAGTACGCAGCATTCCGAGATGGGAGAGAAACTTGCTCTGGTTTATTGAAATTTCTTTAAACCAGTCATCATGGTCATGGGCGGTGTTGAGCGTCACATGGAGCCCTGTTGCTGCTGTAGAAATGGAACTTGTTGGTGCAAAGTGTACGTTCAAAAGTTGTTAGTCGTGCAACAAAAACCTCTGAACAGAAAGTCTAGCTAGCTGTCTGGATTTACCCTGCAGAAATCTGAGGAGCAGTAAACCATAGTCTTCATAAATTGACAGATCAACACAAAGAAAACATAAGGTAACGAACATCCCGCCAAAAATAAGGAGATACGTTTAAATTTCCGGAGCAGTCCCGGAAGTGGAAGGTCGTGGACATAGACTGGATGCTACTCAACGGACCATGGTACCAACTCTACTACATGTCTGGAGTACGGTCCTTGTGACTGAAACGTTGACAACCAATAAACCAATGCAGAGGTGGCAAGCCTTTATTTTTTTCTTTGGAAATACCATAGTTTATTACCGTGATATTGCTTAGATCACTTCTAAGCTTCAAAGCATATGGGTCAGCCCTGGTCGCAGTAACAATTATTTCCCAATATGTCGAGCTGTTCCTGTAAAAGCTAGTTGAAGACTGGCTCATCCCAGATTCTTATATTCCTCCCTACTGTTACTACAAATGGCACATTTTCAGTTTCAGCGGAGGTTCACTCTTGTTTGTGATAATCCTCCATGTTATTTGGGTTAGTGGTGTCTGAGGATGTTGGGTGTCAGCTGGCTCACCCGCTGTTGATGGATTTGGAGTTTTGTTTGGGAACGGCTGCCTCAACATGCTGCAGGTACACATAATCTTGTTTAGCTTCAGGGAGATAGCACCAGCAGTGAGGGAGAGGGTACATTATTTAACTACGGGGCAAAATGACATGATCAGAGCAGCACATGGACTGTAGTAGCTCGGTTAAAGAGGAGAGCACAGGGTGATGGAGTGATAGCAGGATGTGTAAACACTTTCCTTTGTGCGTGTGGGAGTTTTTCTTGAAGTCAGTGGCTGGTAGGTTACCCTGAGATACACACAAGAACTAGCATACGCAATGCGAAGACGTAGATAATTTACAAGAAATGTGCTGTAGAGTGAAGTTGTGGTGCCATAACATGTCTCAAAAGTATTTGCATCTCGTGAAAAACAATGCACAAATGAATGCCGAGCGATTTGGATCTGTGTCCGTGCCTATAATTTGTAACTTTTATTTCATCATTTGTAAACACACTTAGTATTTTTCAATGTAAATATATTTGTAAATCTCCTCCCATTGGTGTGGATACTTTTGAGACTGTTTTTCCACGCCGTTGTGGTCACAAAAAATTTGTTTCATTTGTAATTTGCTTTGTGTTGTTATGGCGGCAGTGACTGTTAGTTTTTGGAGTTTGCTAACCTTACATTCACGTTCTTGTACATCTTTAACAGTGATTTTAACCTACATCGTTACAGTCAGCCCTGTAACATGGGCTTTGCCTGGTCTTCGTGTTGAATTGTCTGAAATTTTGTTATGCGCTGCTTCAACCCTCAGCCGATACCCTCAGTCTTTTAGTGGGCACAGTTGGAAAGCTAGTGAATATATCTGGTATCATATGAAACTAGACAATCTAAGGAGTCCATTGATGGTTAAAGTATAAATTATTTAAACTTAACATTTGCTTGACATATTGTAGCCATGTTTATTAGAACACTAATTGCCATACACCGTGTTAAATGCATGCTTCTCTTTTATTCAAGACCAAATGTACAGTTACACTGTACAGTTACAATACATCGTGATAAAAAGATAATTTAATCTAACACTGAATCTGCCATGTTTTACCAATCTGACTGATGAATTGATGAGGTGTACTTAAACAGACCAGTTTTATACAATACCAAATATATTTTCACTAGCTTTACAGCGTTAAAAAATAGTACGTTAATTTACAAATGATGAAATAAGAGTTACAAATTAGACGCACGGACACAGATACAACTTTACAGATACTAATCCCTCTGCATTTATTTGTGCATTGTGTTTTTGTAAATGAACACCTTTTTATAGTGTGTGTTTTGTCCAGTGGTTTAGCCCACGTCCCAGTGCAACGAGAGAGTTTAGCATCTAAGCAGAAAGTACTAACAACCAAGTGCACAGCGAAGTGCATGTACATCAATTATGTAGATGAATGAAATAATTTATAAAATGAACAATTAAAACTAGTATGCAATACATTCTGTAGAATGAATGAATGAATGAATGAATGAATGAATGAATGAATATATGTAATCATGGAGCATATAAACATTGAGCTACTCTGTACAGAAAACATGAAGCTATCACGCCCTGTTAAATGAATAAAAGTAAAGTTGTTAAGACTATACAAAATGCCGTTCTCTGCTGTGTCCTGCTACAACGACAGACTTCCAAGGGCCCGGGTGTGTCCGAGGTTTGTCCCTAAAAAGAAGTTTTACTCACCACTGTCTCACTAAATGCTTGCTCTTGGGAAATTACTGGAATTGTTGGGTCTTTGTAAATTATAGAATATGGTCTAGACCTACTTTATCCATAAGGTGTCTTGGGATAACTTGTTATGATTTGATACTATAAATAAATGTTTGTGACACTCTGTCTTCTCCACGTTGTAAAACACGTCACTTTACCAACAGTATTAACCGCAGTTGAAGTGCTTAGGTAGGCAATTTGAGTCTATATTTTTCTATTTTTTTTCATTTAAAAAGAGGGACAGTGTACTGTATATTAATGAACATTTCATAGAATGTAAACATACAGGATTATAGCCAAAGGCTAATTTCCAACCTTGGTCCCTGACAGGTTGATGGTCCCTATGAGTTAAGTTAAATAAATAAAACAAATCAGATTAAAACATCACAATAGAAAATACATAAATTACAGATTAACAACAGATGACACAATATAGATTATCCCAGCTATTGGCAACAGGGTTGATTTTGCCATAAGGTGAGAGTTGATACATCACGTATTGTGCTTGTTAGAGTTCCAGGTAATGGTTGTTCTAAAGGAAATAAGTAATAACCATACATCTACAGTTGTTTTGCATGAGTTGTATTTTGAAAGGTAAAGAGGCTAAAGGCCTTTCTATGGTTGTGTGTAGAATCGATAACGTACCCCCGCAGGCCCCTCTGCGTCTACGCCGGACCCCACGCCATAGCCTGACGTGCACCTTTCGAAAAATGTAACTATGCAGCAACGCCGGTCACACAGTTGTGGCTTGGTAATGTTGCGTTTCCCCAGATTAATTTCCTGGTTTTCCTTCTCCATAAACATCATGAAATCAAGGAGAGCTTTAACTTTTCCTGCTACAGATTTCCCACCTTTGTCAGAAGACACAGGGGAGACACTTTGTTTCTCTCACTATGACTCTACAGTCGGTACTTGCTCCAAAGCTAATAGCCGTCACTCTCTCTCGCTCTGTCACGCATTCCCCACACAGACACACATAATGGCATAGACGCACACACTAGCACACACGTATAAACATCAGCCCGCTAACGTAGGCTACGGCAATAGCTCTGCGTTGAGCCTCCGCACAACCAGAAAACGGCCTTAAGAAGTGCTATATTTTTGTGTTAATAGTGATTGCAAATGTAAAATAGTGATTTACAAACTTAATTATCTAACACGAAATTGTATATTTTTTGGATTGTTGTCTAAACTTAATACTTTTTTCTCGTCAAATACCTAAGTACATTTACCTAATCATGCCTTTTAAAATCGTGCATATTAAAGGTATGGTTTGACATTTTGAGAAAAATGTTAATGCCACTTTCATGTCTGTATGGTAAATCTAAAGCTACGGCCAAGAGACAGTTAGCTTATTTAGCACAAAGACAGGTAATGCAGAAACAGCGAGCCTGGCTCAGTGTGAAGAAGCACTTTAGAAGTGTGTCTACCAACACCTCCAAAGCTTAATAATTAATACACAATAGCCTGTTTGTTTAATTCAAACAAAAACAACAAGTTGTGTTTTTAGCCGTGTTTATGTGTAGGACTATGTCTTGGCAAGGTGCAGTGACTTCCTGGAGTCTTGTCATCCCCATTAGTTGTCCAGAAAGTCACTGCGCTTGGCAAAGAAATAGTTCCCCACACATCCCCCCAGGAAAACTACAACTTGTTTCGTTTTGTAACTTTGCTTCCTGTACGGACTAAAAAAAATGTTTATAAATTATATATATAATGTGTAATACAATGTGTTAATTAGTCAAATTTATTGCTGCTGGAAAACTGTTTTGGTAACTTTGGACAGAGCCAGGCTAGCGGTTTCCCCGTTTCCAGTCTTTATGCTAAGATAAGCTAACTGGCTGCTGACTGTTACCTTACTGTATATTTAACAGAAAGATGTGAGAAGGGTATTCATTTTTTAATTGAACACTCTTGTTGCATAAAGGGGGTCACAAGCTAAAAAGGTTTGGATCCACGGTTGTAGGAGACTTGATGATAACATGACCTTTATCCTTGCTAGGAATACTGTTCAACTAGGCACGGAAACCCACTGTGTACAGCCTTGGAAACAACAACAACCCAAATTTAAACAAGTTGAGTGTCAGCCATGGCACTTTGCACAGACCTGTTGGCCTCCACTGCTCTGCACTTCAAAGATTTAGGTTTACATCACCGTTAACATCTACGTTGTCTTTGTGCACACGTGTCAACAGTGTCCTCATTCCTGTGAGCTCCCGTATTTATAGACCACATTCTGCAGCACATCCCGTATTGTTGTTAGTCCCTCATTCCCTCTTAACTTCTACTACACTATATCAATCCAATTTAACACATTAAAAAAATTATACATGTTGAAGGGTGCAGCCAGCAACCTGCTAACTATTCTGTTATTTTGGATTAAGACATTCCAACAAACCTTTGATGGTATAACTAAGTGACTACCTGGTGCAAAAAGGCTTAGAGAAACGTCACTCTTTTAAGCAACGACTAAATAACAACAGCAAAAGACTCTTTTAAACAACGTTAATTAAAAGCAAAAATGTGATGATGTGATTTAGTTTGATTGGCCTAGTTACTCCTTCAAAATGACTGATTTATTGATTGTTTTAATTTGAAAGGATTTTCTTGAGAATATTAATAAAGATTTGAAAATGCAGTTGAATTTATTTAGGCTGTACAAACATCTCCAGAGAAATTAGTAATATGAGTGTAGAGTTGAATCACAGTGAGCAGCAGCAGCTTGTGTTATTGTTTTGGCTGAGACTGCTGCCTGATCAAACTACATTTTTTTCTTATGGTGGACAATAGAGAGGAATGCAAAATTCCAGGACCCGACATGAACAATCATCTTAGCACGGCCGCGTACAATGAAAGGCTGAGCTGAAGAGGATGATGATGGAGCTTATAAAAAGACCTGACACAATAAGTCAAACCCAGAAGTTTATCAATTGGCAGCCATCCTGTCAAAACAACAACTCTACCTCTCAACCTCTTGGAGCTGGTGTCGAGGCCCAAGTTAGCTTTGCTTTTGCTGGCAGCTGGATGGCAGAGAGGCTCTGAACTCTAGTTCAGGTCACTCATCTCTGGATGATCAGGGGGTTAGAAGCGATACACACAGCCATAGTGTTAGTCAAGAAAAAGTGGCAAAGGTTAGGCACCAAAACTAGTTTAGGAAAACACTCACAAAGAACAAAGACACATTTCCTGGGGGAAAGTATTAAACCTATATTAATATATGGGATTAAGTGAGATGTTATTGATTGTCACTTACAGCAGCAGCTGAATCCCTTCTAGCCACAACCTTTTTCAGTCATTGCGAGCCATATTGGCAGTGCAAGCTGAATAATTTCAACTCGATCTCATGTCTGTGCCCTACATGTAGAGGTGAAGTCAGGATGTGTTCAGCCTTACCTCGCATTAGACTGAATGCAGAGGCAAACAGCACAGTATATATACAGTTATGTTTTATGCGTTGGTTTGAACCTAATGGATAACAGATTGATGAACCATCAAGCAACAAAACGTTGGGAACCAAAGCTATTTACTGCATAGAAACCTACAACATTTTTAAAGAATGTAGTGTTTGGCTGTATGGATGTGTTATAAAACTTTTAGTGTTCAAATGGATAAGTGGCTCCAGAAAAAAACAAAACTTTATTAACTCAAATATTTAACACTCACAAGTTGTTATTGTTTAAACTCACATTCTAAAGACTGGTATATGGCTTTGATATTGTACATGCATTAACAAACGAAAGCTGAGACAATGGCAATGATCCCTGATGAAATGTCTATTTTTGAAATGATTTACACAAAAAGGAAACGGCTCCACCACTTTGTACACACCATTAATGTCTATCAACATTTACCTTATGCATCCTTCAGAAGGGATTTTCATCATGTGTTGAGAGCGACTGAGCAAGAAAACAAGAGTGAAAGAATAAAAGCTCCATCTCCTAGCAATGTAAACAAACACAGTGAGAAAGGAGACCAAAACATGTATATGTGTTACCGTGCACGCTGATGTAAGTGTGAGTGATTGTGTTTTTCTTTGAAATTATCTTTGGAAAACCTAAGCAGATTAATAACCGTCTGCTGGATCAGTACAGCATTTTCTCAGATAGTGTACTGTTGACAATTATAGCGTTAGGAAAAATATGTGTCAAAAACCAAAATGGACATTCCTTATTTGTGGTGCAGTATCATTGGGCTAAGATTGCAGTGCAACAGTTTTATTCCATGTAAAATCAAGCCTTAGGCTCTGTGATTCTGGACTTAGACACAGTGGTGCTCTGAGCTAAATGCTAATGTTAGCATGCTAAAATGCTCATAACAATGTGACTCTTTGAGGTTAATTATGCCACTTCAAAGCTTTGAGAGAGGTTAACCTTTGAGTCTACATAGCATACCTGTAGGCCTTTTCTCCTCAGATGTTCATAAATGTCCGACAGGGTGAATTACTCCATCTGGACAAGTCTAACAGCTGTTAGCCACTTCAACAAAAATGCAAATGATTACTTGAAATGCCAAATAAATGTATATTTCGCCATCCATTTATTATCCACGTACGTCAAGTGCATATATTTATTGTCTAATGTGTATATATTTGGAATATGTGGTATATAAGTTTCCCAGTATCCCTGACTTTGAGTTAATTTTGGACTACAGTTTAAACTTGGTGTATAATTCTTTGCATTCTCAACATTTCTTTCAAATGTGCATATGAGCAATGGATGACAGGGCCCCCCCCACTCCGTTAGATTTAAAACTACAGTAAAGTTGATTTAAGCCAGGGAAGAGCAGAAGCCTTTATCTGCAAACACAACTCATCCAGATGTTAAAGTCTACCAGCAAAGCATTTTTTGAATATCCAAGGGATATATTCAGTAATGCTGTTAAGTATTTGTTGTGCTCCTGGCAGCCAGGGAGGGAGTAACTGGGTTGGGTTTGACCGCGATCGGGATTAGAGGCAGACAAAGTGCTGATAGATACCTATTCCTATAATCAGCCTTTGGAGAAGTGTGTCATCCCCTCTTGTCCAGATGTGATGACAAATGTAATTCAATGACAAGGGAGAGTCGCTCACTCTGCCAGTCTTGAATTTCTTTTGCAAAGACACTGAACATCTTCTCCACCACCACACACTCCTCGAGTAAACCTCTCTGACAGGTTTCTTTTGGTGCTCAGTTGACTCCTGGTGACCTGCTAGTGATTTTTACTTCTAAACCAAATCTTAAATTTGACTCAGTCCGTCTCACAGACACTTTGGTCGGGCTGCAAAACGTTTTCGTGAGATGCTTTGGCTCGGCTGGGAGTGTTAGTTGAAAAACAGGGCGTGTGGAGGTAGAGTCAGGCGTTGAGTAGACGTCAGTAGTTGAGGCCAGTCTGCCCCGCCCAGACGTTCCTCGCGGAGTCCTATTGTTCAGCTTCTGAGCTCGAGAATTCCTGTCGAGTCGAGGAGATTCCTTGCTGTGTAATGGGGTATTATGTTTAGTGCTCGCTCTATTCAATAGACTAATGAGTTATGCCAGAACCTAATGTCTCAGGGGAGTTCCTTGCATAGAGCTGCATAGTTCAGAGGGTAAGTGCCATTGTGTTTGTTCCCGGGCCCGTCAGCACACTGTTAACCTCTTCAGTGTGCAGGTACTGTACATGGGCATCTCCTTTTCAGCAATACCCCTGCAGACCTGAAAGCCTAATAAAGCCCTGGCTGGCTCGTGTCATAAAGGGCATGTGATCCTTCTGAGGATAAGTAGTGAAAGAGCCGAGTCGTAGAAGCAAACATACAGCAGTCGTTTTGATAAAGGTGATCTGATAAACTGTGGAGTCAGTATGTTAAAAGGGCTGCAGTGAGATGGATTTTCAATAGCTGCGTGGTAGAATAATATGTCAGTGGTGAAAGTAGTACTCAAGTGCCTTATGTACAATTCTGAGGTACTTGTACTTCAATATTTCCATGTCTTTATACATGTCTTTATACTAGTGGACTTCTAGTCCACTACATTTCAGAGCAAGATTTTTCCTCTAGTTATTTGACAGTTTTAGTTACTTTTCAGATTTGAGTTTATAGAACATGGATTTTTTTGATTATTTGGATATCAGTATGTAAAATACTTCAAGTTATGTCCATTTCGAATAAGTACAGAATTAAATTGTTGCTTTGGTAACAATAATTAAATATATAATATAATAATATTAACAAGAGTACTTTTTTGATACTTTAAGTACATTTAGCTGGAATATTTACTTGCAAGTGATATCGCTCGTTTCTTAGGCCACAGCATTTCATGACACATACAGCGATGAGGAGGAGGAACACCAACACCCAACATTGCTTAGAGCACCTTAAAATAAAAAATCCAAATACTTCTGGTCTAAAACATGCTGTTTAACACCTTCACATCATGCATCCTATTAATAAACCTGAGCGAGACTACTTCCATGAACAGGAGTTTTGTTTGGCTGCAAAGAATTATTGTCCACTGCGTTTGTATCGTGGGATTAAATCCGGTTGAACGCATCTCTCGTCCTTAGACTGTCTCTTCGGTCCGATCAGTGCTGGACATCGAGAACCGATTCCTACTTGGAATTGTTTTATAAATTGCGATTCCAGTGGAATTGTTTCTTTAATGGAATTGTTTGGGAGGATTTGGTTTCTAATCTGATCATCAGATCCAAATTTAAAATGCGCAAGTTTTGGTTTGCGTAGCGGCAGGCGCTTGTTGTGTTGCAGCTGTGGAGCACAGGAAGCTCTAGTGTGGCTTTATTTTGCATTGATAAAGCCCTGTAAAACTGCAATCCACCAAACTAAAACCTTCTTCTTCTTGTTTGTGAAATAACAATGTGACCCGTTTCAACTCTACCTCTCAAAGAGTCAGAATCGAGAATCAATAAGAACCGGTATCGGTAGGAAAAATCAGAATTGGAATCAGAAACGATGCCCTACCCTAGTCCCGACTGTCTCCTGCAGCAGGAAAGTCTAAAGATTGTCGGGCAAACAAAAAGTAGGTCTTCCATGGAACGCAGGTGGACACAACAACAGTTTCTTTCAAAAAGCCCGAGGCACAGAATCCAGCATGGATTTGTTTGCTAAATGGGCTGGATAGTAGATAAGACTTTTCAACCAATTTGCATTAGATTGCCAGACTCTACTGCCAGATCAAGCAGCTCTGTGATGAGTGATGGGAGCGAGTTCTAGGCGCACCAATGTTTGAACTTAACCCTAGAAGAATTTGAATGACATGCTTCATAATTACAGCTGAGATATGGAGGAAAAATATGACAGATTGATGCCACACATTCACACTGCTTTAATCTCTGCTTTGCAAAGTTCTTAAAAAGTGTGTGTGATGGATGGTAGACATAACTTACATTTTTTTAGAGTTTAAGGTAATTGTTATTTTCTTAACCCTGCTTACGTGTGAGTCTTTTTCAGGGATTTGTTTGGTAGAAATGGTTTTGCTTTTTACTGATGTCCATGTTTGGTTGAGATCTTTACATTTTCACATAAATTATAGGATTAATGTACATTGTACATGTTCATTTATGGGGCTATTTAAAAATGCATCTTACTATCTCAGAAATGCCCTTCTTAGCTCCTGCAAGTTTGGCATATTTATTGTGCAAGGCTTTCTTTTTGACAGCAGCTAAATTATTTGGATGAGTGATTTACTGATATGAAATTAAGATGATTTATGAGCCAAGATGAAATTCAGAATATCTGCAGAAGTGCCAAGAGGTTTGGACTTATTTAAAGAGAAAAATAGATGTCTAAAGGGTAGTCTATGTCCACGACCTTCTATTTCTGGGATTGCTCCGGTGCCGTTGGAATTTCCACTGGATGTTTTTCATTTCGGCCAGATGCCCGTCACCATCCAATTTCTTTGTCTTGGCATTTTAAACTAAGACTATGGTTACCTGCTCCTCAGATCTCTGCAGGGTAAATCAGGACAGCTAGCTAGAGTATCTGTCACCAAAACAAGTGCCTTCCCAAAGGCCAATTTGCAAAGGCTCCGGGGCTGCGTCCGTCACTTAGCACTGCCCAAGAAGATTCTAATTGGTTTAAAGAAATGCCAATAAACCAGAACATGTTTTTTTTCATCCGGGAATGCTGTGTGGACTAGCCAGACCTTCTCCTTAGTGCTGTGGAGGAAGGTCAGGCAAGGCGAGGTAAAGGGTGACCGAGCAGCTGTAGACCGTGGCCTAGCTGCAATAATCATCAGATGAGAATGGAGAGGCCAAGGCACAACAGCTGTACCACTTTGTTGAATTTTTGCTGAGTCACAAAAGTTGGTAAAGCTCAGATGTTAAGGTGGTAGATTTCTAAAAGTATTTTAAAAACAAAGGAGATCATTACAGAGCTCAAAACAAACTGTGCTGGATTAGTCTTTGAAATCTAAGCTGCTAAAAAAACTTCACCCTACTTTCAGCTGATTTAGAAATTGCAGTGTATACTCTGGTTTGGCACATAGATGACAGGGCAGGGTTAGTGTTTTTTTTATTGCTCTTCGCCTCGTAATTTTCCACAACAACACTATCTTGTTAACACATCACAGTCTGTCTCTCTATTGTCCCGTCTCTTTCACTTTGTTTCAAGCGTTGCTCTTTCACTTTTACTTTTTGCACTTTCTTTACCAACTTAAAATTGTCCAACGCTGAACCCAGACTGTTTTTGTAATACGTCACACCCACAGCAGTAAGCAGTGACTGCCTGCGGGCCGGGTAGCCCATACGACTGAAAGATTAATGTGTAATGTGTAAAAAGTGACTGGTATTTGCTTATTTTAATATGATTGTCACATTCAACAGTTGTTTAAATCATATATTTATAGACTGAAAGAGCTAAGAAGTACTTGGAAAACAAAGCAAACTTGCTACTCACACAGGGTGAATGACTGCTCTAATGTAAGTAGTAACATCCAGGGTTTTCCCTACTATTATTAGGCTTTATTTATTACTGCTCTGGCTTTTCTAACATTGTAGACACAAATATGAAAAAAATAATGGCTTAAATTATATGTCAGGATGACTCCAGTGCATCATTGAACAATGATTATAGCCTATCCAAATAATCCTGGACACTTAACTTGTAAAATGTGAAATCACTGTTTTTGCACTACCCAGACTTTAAGACACTGCTTTTCTCAGGTCAGGGATCCATTTTTTAGCTTTAAAAATCTAATTTATTGCACATACAATACAGCACAGCAAATGAAACAATAATGATGAAAGAGTTGTTGTTGTTTTAAATAAGTGTAAAAATTTATTTGTTTGGCCAAAATTTGGCACCTTGGTGACAAAACATTTCATAGAAATGATAAACCCAAACATGCGACGGACCAATATGGCCATCAATTTGTGTGTAAAAATAATATAATATAAATAGAACACATACATAACGCATTCAGTGAAATATAATTAAATTATTACAAATACAAAGAAATCCATGATAACGTCAGCATGACAAATTCCCAGCAGCTCCTGTACTGCATAGCTACAATCACCTGACCTACAAGAGAGACGATCTGTTATGTAAAATCTAGTAAATAGTTTCAGTCAGTGAAATAGTGTCCTGCATAAAGCAATGACACAAGGCACACATCCCTTCTATGTAGGCGCAACAGTCTGTTTTTGCATTGGAATAATGGCATTTTGAAATATAATAAGCAGGACTGCCCTCATCTATATATGGCAGTGATTTTATTTTCTGTAACAGAGGGATTTATGTGAAATCCTTCCAGTAATGTCCAGTTTTTGAAATGTTATTTGGTGTCTGTTTTTTTTAGACCAAATGGTCTGACCGGGACATCTACAAGCTACAAGATCAATGAACGTCCTTGATTTTGCAGACCGAGGTGAAGTCCTCTGTTCAGCTTATCTTCTTTCATCTGTGCTCCCTGTATTGTCTCTGACTTCGTTCATCTGTCTCATGATGTTCAACCGTCGAGTCGAGTTGTAAATGTTCTGACACCGCAGCCACAAAGTCAACATGGAGCATGGTTGCCGGACCCAATCAGGCTCTCTGTCGCCTTCCAAAGGGCTCCCCACTGGCTTTAGAGAAAGGCTTACAGTATGAAACCATTTCCCCCTCTGTATGACCGGTCCGGAGGTTATCTGTCATCTTTAGGAGGCTGGTCTCTCGCTCTCCCATGCTCTCGCCCTGTGGCGCTGTCTCACCCTCCACTTCTCAAGCAGCAGACGGGTTTTTAAGGCAGCCCTTATAGCTAGAGGTGACACCTGTTTCTTGTTGCTGTTCCTCCTCCTGCACACAAAGAAACAATCCAACATCAGAACCATTGATCACTCAGGTTATGTAAAAGGTCACTCCCATTTGAAACGCTATGCATGCCAAGGGTCATGCATATTTAGCAGACTGAAGTGTACTTTTTCCAATTATGAATGTGTCAGCAAGTGCAGACGTACGGCGCCACAAACTTTAAGAGATGTTTGAGTTTGAAAAATGATGGCACATACATTAAGTGCAGTTGGGGAAGATAGGAACTCTATTACCTATATGCCTCTTACCCTCACGGTTGAAGTGATGAATTGAATTCCATAAAATCTTAGGGGTTTTATGGAATTCATTAAGGTGCTCATTTAGCATGCCATATAGGCAATTCCATGCTTGAGGGTTAATCTTGAAATTCCAAATGCTGATTGTTTTTATCTCTCTGGCTCACCATACAAAATAATGTAACCTACCCTGAGATATTTTGCCCTACAAAAGACATCGGCGTTGCATGTGTTTATAATTACAACCTTCATTTATTTTGCAAATACACGGAGGTATTCAGCTTCCCCCAGAGAGTTCAGCTCGTTAATTGTCTTACCTCTTAGTCGTGGCCGTGTCGGCTGCCAGCTTGTGTTTGCACTGCGCCTCAGCGCAAGCATCGCCCTCGGCGGAGGGGATCACCGTGTCTGGCGACGGTTCATACCTGCGAGCACAGAAAAACACACGATGAGAAGCCGGATCACATTTCATGTATTCAACACACAGTTCCGACACATTAAGACTGCATTTAAGACTTGAAACTTGTTCTCACATGCGGTGGAAGCATGCACACCAAACAATGGACTCAGGCGGTTTCTAGCAGCCTATAGCCCTATCACTGACAGCAAATACGAGAAGTGTTTGGCTTTTTGTTGTTATTGCCTGTTCACGAGATGTTTTGGAAGCTGTATGAAATGCAACTCGACGTACCTGAGGTGGTTTTCCAGCCGGCAGAAGTGTCTACATGTGTTGTCGTTTTGGCGGAAACACTGGCAGCGAGGTCCGCCGCTGGTTGCCATGGAGTCCGCGACCGCGCGCCTCGTTCTGGGAGCGTTGCCCATTCCGTAAGAGACCAAGCGCCTGAACGGACAGGGACACGGTTCAATCAGTCAACAGAAATAATGAAACACTTAATGACATAACGTTATGCATGACGGTTGGGGCGTTTAAGTCTGATTAACGTTTGAAAGTAAAAGTATGTAAGAATCTTTTAATAAAGTTCCCCAGGCAAAATGTAGCCTAGGCCTACTTTATTTTCAGTTACGTTACACCCTCCACAAAGCAAGCGTCAAATTCCTCTAAATTACTATGTTACTGTTTGTTCTTTCGTCCAAAAAAATGTTTGTAGGGATTATGTCAATTCAGTATTTTGAATAAACCTTTTTGCAGAGAACAAAATGTCCCCTTTTCTACTCGGGCTGCTGGAGAAAATTAAGCTATTTGTTCTTGTAATGTTGACTTACTCAGGTGTGTTGACCCAAATGATGTCCAGGTGGCAGAAGTAGACGCACTCCTTGTCCATGAAAGTGTTGCAGGAGCAGCGTTTGGTCCGCACATGGAGCCGCTGGGTGTCGATGGAGGCAGTGGTTGTCTCTCCAGCTGGCGCTGATAGCACTGGGAACAAATCATCATGGTCAAAACAGTGCATGCTAACCTCAAGTTAAATATCAGGAGAATGCATAAAACAAAAGACGTGGTATCAATATCAATTTCAATTGCAGCAAAAGTTTGCTCTATAGATCTATGATTCACATTTTACACAATACACCTCACAATAGCCTAATTAAAGTAGCCTAATTCAGATATTATGTAGCCTAAGTCAAATGTAGGCATGTTAAAGCACAGGTTAAAACGTCCAAATGAGTAGTTTGTCTTTTGGAGAAAAAATGCGCAAAAAAGTTACCTGTGCACAAAATCCAGGAGGGAATCACTGACAACACGGAAATCAAAATGTACATATCCATTTCTCCGAGCTCTTCTAAGACAAAATATCGCTCAAGAAAATGAATAATCCTCCAGAAGTGGGGAAAGAATAAGCATCCAATGTATCACTCCTTTGCAAAATGTTTCGGTGATCGTCCTCAGAGATTGACGCAGTAGCGCAGAGGCGTCAATCTGGACTCTCTCTGTCAATGTGGCCCCACAAGTGCAGCCCTTTGACTTTATAGCCTACAAGTGCTTCCCACCTCCCCACCTCCTCCTGCAGTGCCGCACAGCTTTGTCCTTTGGCTTGTACCCAAACAATGCTGTTTGTTAGTCGTCGGCCGCTGATAAGCAGCCGTGCAGACCAAGCTGAGGATTTCAGATGCCTTGTTTCAGAGTTGGTGGATGGAGGAGCCGCCGGCCGATTCTGCGAGCTGCGCCTTGCTCCTGTTGCACTCGGCGGATGAGTCTTCTGAGTCAGCAGGTGGCAGTCAGTCGACAGGATTAATGTCTCCGTTTTTATGGAGAACATTAAAGCACTGCTGAGGAATCACCGTGACTGAGGTTGAGGTTGGATGTAAGATTCATGGAAATTATTTGATATCATGTAGCCTGTAAGTCTAGTCTAGAAACTATAAATAATAAGTAGCCCAGTGTAACTTGACATAAATATCTCACAAGTGAAATTCCTTATAAGTTTTGCCTGAAAACTCAAGTCAAATTTAGTGAACTTAGCCTACATGGAGGACTTTACATTACAATTTCAAAATTACATATTTTTTGAATTTTTTGAAAACTTATTTTGCATCTTGGATTAGTGCCAGGATACCAAACTCCCCCATTTAATATCACAACTGAGATTAGTGAGGAGGTAGGTAAGAAATTAACAATGAAAAGCCATAAGATTTATAAAATTATATGAGCATAGACCGAACTAAAACCATGGGCTGAATTACACTAAGGAACCTTCAAAATGTAGTGAATATACAGTGATGGTGCCCACTCAAGTAATAAATTGTGCATTTTTTATAAATAAAAGGGATAGCATCCTATCAATAACAGGGACGGTGTGAAATCCTGATATTAAGTGTTTAAATATCAAAATACCGTGTCCACTAATCATTCTCAAATTTAGAGATGCTGTCCAACATGCGACACGTTTACATTATAAACCTTACTCAGTTAGTGTTTGTGAGCTGTGGTAGAAGTACACAGATAAGCATTACCGAAGGCTAGAAATACAGCTTAAAGTCCTGCATTAAGGATATGAGATAATCATTTGCTGTGGGTTTATTTAATTCTATGTTTTGTTTTTACAACAATAGCTCTAGGCCTACTTCTAATTAGACATTTCAGCCCATTCTAAAGCAGCTATCATCACATATTGAAATTTTTCACTTTGAGAGCCAGTCAACTGTGCTGCAGACAAAGTGGTAGAAGGGAGGTTTGGGCCTTTGCATGAAAAATCTAATTTTAATGCACCTTATTCTCTGTCCCTAAAAATAAATTATTATAGGGTTTAAACTTCCTTTAGACACCGTTGGAGTTTAACATTCCAGTAGGTGGATGCAGTGTATTATTAATGTATCATCAATATTGCTTGAAATATAGATCTAGTTATATATAAAATCAATATGTATAGTCTAGGCTATAATCTTCTGTGCTGATTGTGTGTTGTCTTACATCTCCCCCTGCAACGAATCTAGGGTCATGTTGGCGCTACATCTTGTGCTTAACCCTGTTTGGTTTTTTAAATTGATGAATGATTAAGTGCAAACTAGGCTACAAACTGATAGTTTACCTAATGATTTCCCTCCACCACCAAATCTAATCAACTGTGCAAAGCGAGGGGAACTTTGTTTCCCTAAATCCCATATTTAGACAAACTTTGTGTGTGTATGTTTTTCCTGACATGCTGCAGCTCTGAGGCCACTAACCAGAGACTGTTGTTAGAGTTTCCACTGGCCAGGGAACAGCTTGTGCTAATGGCAGAAGGAGAAAGAAACAACCCAGTAGAGTGGCATTAGAGGCATCCTGCAGCTGCTGTGATGTTGTGTGACATGTTTTTTTTTTGTGTTGTTGATCTTGTTGGCTCTTTTTCACATCAGCCTTTATTTAGTTTTAACCTGGAGTCAAATTGCTTGTTTGTTTACGCAAACCTGGCCAATAATGCTGATTCTGATTCTCAGCACGGGCAGATCATGACCTCTAGAGGTCTCTGTTTGCTTTGCTTTAGCTTCAGTCAGTCATGCTGGAGGAGTAGTTAAAGTGATCGGTAATGTAGATGATGAGTCACCTTCTGAATGGGATGGATCAAGGAGGATCTCACTGTAAAGCCTCTTTGAGATGAGAGTTAAGACTGTTTTAGTGATGCGTACATAATAAACTTAATTTAAAATGATGACTGATTTTCAGTGACTTTCAAACATAAAGCCATTCTATTGGAGCATTTGGGAGCTTTATGAAGGTTACTTTGATGATGTGAATTGCAGACCGGTCTGTGGCTGCCGGTTCTAGTGTTCCAACCTAATACTGGACCAATTTCAAAGATTATTGCTCCTATAAGTCAATGGATCTGGATCCTCTTTTCCTTACACAGTTTTCTGACTGTGTAGTCAGAAAACTGTGTAAGGAAAAGAGGATCCAGGTTGAAAAAAAGGGTAGTAACCCTTTGACACCCCTAACACTATTGTGGCAACTTACTGACGACTCTGGGTCATGACTGTAACTTTAGTTTTGGATGAGATTAATATTTACAGTTCTTTTAGTAAATGATGAGAGAGATTAGCAGAAATTTACTTTTGAATTTTATTAAATCAGTTTTCAGATGTTTATATGCACTGAATGTGGGTGAACCGGAGCACCCGGAGAAAACCCTGAGAGGTCCAGTCCTGCCCCCGATCCAAGTAATCTCCTCATTCACTGGCCCCTGTCCCTCCATCACGAAGGGCGGAGGCCAGTAGACGAGGTAGAGACGTGGATTTAAGGCAGGACTGGAG
>NC_048420.1:19394690-19398739 GCF_013103735.1 Etheostoma cragini | reverse complement strand
CTCCAGTCCTGCCTTAAATCCACGTCTCTACCTCGTCTACTGGCCTCCGCCCTTCGTGATGGAGGGACAGGGGCCAGTAAAGGAGGAGATTACCTGGATCGGGGGCAGGACTGGACCTCTCAGGGTTTTCTCCGGGTGCTCCGAGTGTTTCCCCCATATGTCATTAATATTAATATAGAAAAAATCATCATTAATTTTGAAGTAAAAAAGTGTTTTTTCCTTCAAAATTAATTCATAAAGAGCTCCAGTCCTGCCTTAAATCCATGTCTCTACCTTGTCCACTGGCCTCCGCCCTTCGTGATGGAGGGACAGGGGCCAGTGAAGGAGGATACTACCTGGATCTGGGGCAGGACTGGACCTCTCAGGGTTTTCTCCGGGTGCTCCGGTTCACCCACATTCAGTGCATATAAACATCTTCTAACTGATTCAATAAAATTCAAAAGTAAATTTCTGCTTATCTCTCTCATCATTTAATATAAGAACTGTAAATATTCAACTCTGACTCATGAATTTCACAAAATATCCTAATTGTACTGGAAACTAAATTTTAACAGTAGTTTTCTGTTTTTTATTGTGTAAAAAAAGCCTGTAATATCATGGACATTACATATAAATGAAAAACCAAACTATTATAGTTTTATGGCAATGAAAAATTACATTTTATTTTTATTATACAGAAACATTAATTTATTAATAATACAGTATTTGTTGGACTCTCTTAAATTACATACAAATTTAAGTAAAACGACAATGATTATCTGTAATTAAAGTGATTGACGATTTATGTAAAAATATTTCTGACTCAATATTCAAAGATACATACATCATTTTCGGTTCAAATTTGCGATTTACGCCTGTGAGATCACATTTATAATCAGATGATCATTTTTGTTATGAGAAAAAAACGAATTTCAATTGTAAAAAAAGTTTAAAAAAAATAGAAACAATATGTTTTGATCATTATTGGTGTAGGACACCTACACTCAGACACGCACACATACTGTACAGACACACAGACACCCATAGACACACACAGACACATAGACACACACACACAGACACACACACCGTCACATAGACACAGACACACACACCGTCACATAGAGACACAGACACACACACCGTCACATAGACACACATACACACACACCTTCACATAGACACACAGACACACACACCGTCACATAGACACACACACACCGTCACACACACACACACACACACACACACCGTCACACACACACACACACACACACACACACACACACACACACACACACACACACACACACACACACACACACACAGCAGGCCCAATTAGGAGCAAGACACAGTTAACTGTCATTGGACTTGGTTAACCTTTTTTTTTTTAGATTTCTTTCATTTTACATAAAAATTAGTTGTAACCTAATTTAAAGGAAAATGACCATGTTAAACAATTTGTGCAAATATCCATCAAATTGGGAACATTTTATGAACATTTTTAAAATATTTTGCCAATACTGAAAATGTACTTTTATTTCTAATTTTTATACAAAGAATACTGTTTTACGTTTACAGTATTTTGCCAGTTTCTTCTGTTACATACGTATGTAAAATGACAATACTCTGTGATTAAATATTTTAGAAAAGTTTATGTAATATTGTTACAATCCCCTTTACAAGCCGGGCTGAAAAATAATTGCCACCTCTCAAAGCAATACTAAATACGTACCTCTGTAAGAACTCAAGTGTAGCTGCAAGTTCCACTGGATAGTCAACGTCGTGTACGAACAGAACATCATCTGGAAGGCCTTGGTGAAGCTTGGCAGCTGGCCGTTATCTGTGACCTGGTCCACTGCTAACGTGAACATCAGGTTGTTACCTGTGAACTGTACAAGATCAATTGACAGTAAAATGTTAGCTTCAGATGGATCCAATGAGGTTAAGGAAGCCACGAGCTGTTTTCTACACACTGCTAGCTGAACCAATTCTTGAACAGCACATAGTGTCTGTACCGCCAAACAAAAACTATACCAAGAAAAAATAAATGGAAACAAGTAAAAAATTTCTTTCGCTTCATTTTGCAGTGTACGTTGCACTTCTGACCTTTTAACTTAAGATAAAAATTGTTAAGACGACAGATGGATTTTTTTTTGACACAACCTACCACAGAAACCAATGCAGGGATTCCATGGTAGCTTGCTGTGGTCAACATCAGTTGCAATGGTTGTGTCATCAACATTAAGGAACATCTTCTCTTGCTGCCATTTAAAAGGCTTAAACAGCAAAGCATCAATACAGCCGCACAATTTTCATTACCTCTTTCCATGGCTTGGCTTAGAATGGTGCCTGCTCTGCTGGATGCCTCAGTTTGAAAAATGTTAAAGTACCGCAAGATTCTTCGGCACTTGACAGCTGTGGAGCCTTCAAATTCTTCATCAATCGCGACACCGCTTACTTCCCTGAAATGAAGTCTGATTCCAGTTTCCAGAAAGAGGAACGGCCACTCCTTCAGGATCTCGTCTGTCTCCTTCATCCCAGATAATAGGTCTTTCCTCTGTGAGGGAAATGTTTCCACCATCAATCTGTCCAGTTTCTTTGCATCTTAAGGAGCTGTAGTTTTTTCTTCCTTTTGCAATTGTTTAGTTTCACCAGTAGGAAGCTCTCGCTCAGGGTTAATACAGCCATTTGCCTTTTAACGCAGTCTCTTTGTATTGTTAGGGGTGCCGCTTTCGGAAAGCCTTTTCTCAGTAGAAGGAGCTTGGAGACGCCTGTAGTTATCTATCCATGAAAACGAGCTGTTTAACTAGTGACTCAAACCCAGTACCGACAACCTGGCCTTCAGTCTCAACTCTGAATTTGGGTAATGAATTACCATCTTCCTCTCAGCAACCACAATCCTAACAACCTCCCTTCTCTCTGCTGCGGACGGTCTCTTCTCAGGATCCAATAACCTTTTACTTTAGGGTATCTTAGTCCAATGCCAGGACTAGTACAGTCAAAGCTATAATGCTTTTATCTCTTCTGGCTAACGGGGAGGAGGACCGTCTCTAATGCAGTGGATGAAGCTTGACTTGTCATAGCTACAACCGAAGATGAGCATCTTCTGGCTTTAGCCTTCAGGGTGGAGTGATCACTGGTAACAGAATCCTCAATATCACTAAAGAATGAGTCTTTGGCAGGGCTTGATCTTAGAACTGGGGTAGACAAGGATATTGAGGAAGAATCATCCTCTTCTCTCATCCCTGAGGGTAAAGAAGCATTCATGTCAGTCAATAGTCACATATACTTTGCTATTCATTTTCTAGTGTCTAGTGAGTCTAATCGTCTTGCAATCTTACCGAAAATGGTCATTACTGACTTAGAGTACATTTTCTTTATACAACAGTCGAGCTACACAACTAGATAGGACTAGATGGGACAACTAGATGTCATACATGCTGCTTAGAATAGTCTACTTTATATGAAACTGAATATGTATCAGCTGCTCACTGCTTACTATCCTACTTAGCGTTTAATGTAGGACAACAGTTTTCTGATTTCTATTGGCTTCAGGACCCCTGCAAGGCCATCTGCTTCCAAACACTTCAGGTCCTCAGCTGAACTGACTCCAATGTTTTTGATTTCTTCCACATCTCGCTGCACATCCTCTTGGGTGAGATTTGATTAGGGTTTTGGAGTTTGGGGGCTTGTTGTTGATACATGAGCTTCTAATTTTCATAATTGTGTGCATAATTACATTTTTGTGTGTATACGTACAATTGAGAAAAACTTGAAAACCTTTACGTTTTAAACTATTGGTCCAACAAAAGATGTTACTCTGACTCTGAAAGACTGGAATGGACATCATTCACTACTGTCCTATGTTTTAAATCTAAAAATATATATTATATAATATTGTTACTATCATTATTATTGAATAAGAGGGTTCTGCCAGTGCCTAACAACGGTTGCTAAGCAGCATACATTGTTTGGGTAGGTGGGGCATGTGGAACATGATGACCTTGATCCTGACTTTGAATCCTTTGATGTGACATCATATTCTAGAATTCCTTTGATTGCTTTGG
>NC_048420.1:19388891-19394590 GCF_013103735.1 Etheostoma cragini | reverse complement strand
ATAATAATGATAATAACAATATTACATAATATATTTTTTCTAGATTTAAAACATAAGAAAGTATTGAATAATGTCCATTCCATATTTTCAGAGTCAAAGTAACATCTTTTGTTGGACCCTTTTTTCAAAATGGCTTGTGACTTTGCCTTGTATACCAGCAACAGTGTTTGGTGGAGTGGTATTCAGTGCTAGTCTGTGACATAAAAAAAATGTGGCAACATATCCCCAGTGTTATGAGGCCCTCCGCTGAGCCAGCAGTAGTAACTCATGAGGGCGAAGTAAAGAAAAAGAGAAGGTACGCCTTCTATTTCGAATAAGTGTCGAAGGGAAAACGAGGGAAGGGTTAGCCTACTAGGTTGATCAGACATACATTTAAATGCCCACTGTAAATAGACTGTATTACATGCTGTCGCTGGTAGGGGCAGCACATTACATCTCAACCTACTTTCACTTAACTACGGTGCCGTAAAATCTAGACTCAATCAGATCTCCGTGATCTGGATAACGACATTTATAACCTAATGTACCATTGTTACTGAGATTGAACTACATTCTGTGTTATACTTGCACTGAATAACGCATTCAGTAAACAGAAACATAACTCTTGCTGCGCACACGGACAGATGCGCAACATTAGTTCACACATAAAATAGCACCCTCATGAATTAGCCTACTGTTGCTAACGTAGCCTACATTCATAAATCCTACTTATCGTCGTCATCAGACTTACTTATTGATGCACGCACACAGTAGTATCCACAAAGTTAGTCTAATGAGGGGATAAAGGAAAGTGTTATAGCATTCCACGGTAACATCTTTTATCTCTCGCTCAAGACCGCTGTGTTCAAGCCAAGGCGCAAAGCATGACCTTTTCCGCATGCTGATAGGATGGACGATGACATGATATCATCGATTGACACAACCTTATAGCCAACTTAAAGACGATCAGTCTATGCACTGTACTTACTGTCGAACCTACTCAACTTCAGAAAGTGCAAACAATTTGTCTGTTCATTTGTTCGTTACACAGATGACAGATTTATGTGCCTCTTAAAAAGAAAGATGCATACTTCATCAGATTGCTACTCAAGTGTCTCAATGACCTAAAGGCCTGGATGGCTCTGAACTTTTTCAATTTTAATGATGAAAAGACGGAAGTGAGTTTTTTTTTGGTGGCCCCACAGGGACCCCATCTGTAGATCTGGGTTCCTTGGTGCAGCATGTTAAACCTCATATTAAAAACCTAGGGGTTAAAATAGACATTGTGCTTAAGCTTGACTGTCAGTTCAAGGCTGTTGTCAAATCAAGTTTCGGGGCAGCTGCCCAAAATAAAGCCTTTGTTACCACTAGGCTGGATCACTGCAATGCACTTTATGTGGGAATAAGTGGGTCCTCCATCACCCGTCTCCAGATGGCACCGAATGCGTGTGTACGTCTTTTAACTGGCACTTGTAAACATGGGCACATTTATCCCATTTTAGCCTCACTCCACTGGCTGCCTATTGAATTTAGGATCCATTTAAAAATTATTTTATTTGCTTTTAAAGCCTTGAATGGTCTTGCCCCGCCCTACCTCTCACTGAGCTTATATGCCCTTATGTACCGACAGGCTCTCTTAGGTCAGATGATCAGCTGCTCCTGAGGATCCCTAAAACTAAGCGGAAAGTCGGAGTGGACCGTGCCTTTGCCGTGTTGTGGAATGATCTGCCTCTGCACGTTAAACAGGCCTCTTCTTTGTCTGTTTTTGAAATCATGTCTTAAAACCTGTCTTAAAAAAGTCTTTTCAATGTAGCCTTTGACAATTATTAAGATGTTGACTTCATTTACTGCATTTAATTATTTAGTTCAATTGTTTTTATTTTGCAGGTATTATTTTTGCTTGTGTTATAATGTTATGTTTTTTGTTTGTTATTTCTTTACAGCAGTGATCCAAGTCTCATACCAAGACTGGTAAAATTGGGCAAAAAAGTTAATTGCACCATTGTACCATTACATAGCATTTCAACTTCTACTTTTTCAAAGGTGTGATGAGGTCACTATGCACCCTCTCCCCAACAAGGACAGTTCATACCTCTGCACAATTTCCTGCTACAGCCTCAACACTGACTTACTCGCTTTGCCGGTGCAACAAATTTGTGGTATTCCTCGTGGTCTTAAACCGTTCATGAAACGATTTATTTGTGTTGGGATTTATGCTCTTAATTTCATGCTATCGGATGTTAATTGCTGTTATTATTGACACATTTCAAGATCCACTGTTTAAGAACTGAAGTTTTTATTCCCTTTTATACCCTGCCTTGTAAGGATTTAATAAATGAAACTTGAAACAACGTTTTCGAGAAAATTAATCGTAAAATCATATTGTCTGTCTATAGAGAAACAGGCATACTTTAATACTAGAGTGTAAGAAGAAATTTAGAATGTGAACAAGAAGCATGCAATAATAATTCTTTGAGATCACAGTGTGTATTGATGATGATTGTACATTATAGAGTGTGCTCTAGACATACTCTATCTGTAAAGTGAGAAAACTCTTATTATGAATTGATACTATGAACAAATTGAATTGAATTAAATACTGTCTTTTCAGGTATTTTATCATGGCATGATATATGGCCGTGAGAGCGACGTACTGTATGTGTTTTGGCTACACAATCTGTGACTGCTTCCCTCTCTGGTTAGACCCTTTTCATCTCATGCCTGTCCACTGCATTGTATTAAAGTTGCTTTAAATTACGATTGACATTGTTGCCTGGATGACATATTTTTCATTTGATTGAACATCCCATTCACAAGTCTCTTACTTTTTTAAATGTTTGTTTCTTATGACATACTATATTATGACTTTTTCTATTACTGTTTATGACATACCATGACTTTTTAGGACTTACTATATTATGCCTTTTTATGACATACTATTCTATGACTTTTTGCGTAATACTATACCATCACTTTTCTTGAAATACTGTACTGTAACTTTTTGCAACTGGCTATACTATGACTTCTTATGAAATACAATACTTTACTATACTAAACTTTTCTTGACATAATACAGTATATGATGACTATTTTCAACATGTCTTGTATGACTTTGTGATTGAACATACATCAGTGATGCCGTAATATTTTCTTTTCTAAGGGATGTAGCCTTTGGCCTGGGGGAGGGGGTCATCAGGTTGTTCCAACCATCAATGTGTGTTTCCAACGACGACACCCTCCAGTTGGTGTACCAGCAGTGGTGGCCAAGTCACTGCCTCCGTCCTCCAAGCTTATGAGAGTGTCACACACCACTCAAAGCAGGAAAGAAATACTTAAGACCTCCAGCTGGTGTTTTATGACATTTATGACGTACTTTGCAATGACTTTTTATAACATACTAGACACTGACTTTTTTCAACATACTATACTATGACTTTTTTTTGACTTTTTTCGACATGACTTTTTACAAAATACTATAATATATACTCCAAACCTGCCTTCAATCCTCCCCTCATATGGAATGAAAATTGAATGTTTATCTAATACAGATATATTGGTATTTTAATTGACAAATCTCTTTTCTTTTACACATCATTCAGCAGCTGGCAAAAACAATGAAACTTAAGACAAATCTGTCTTTTGTCTGAATCTACAACGAGGCTGGTTGCTGCCACTGTTATGTCTGTACTTGGCTATGGTGATGTTTTATACATGCATGCTTTGTCTCCAAAAATTGCTGACTTTTGCTGATTCAGTTGTGTATGTAAGATGTTTTTGTGTATTTTGTGTTTGTGTATATGTGTTTTACTGCTGCCTGTCATGGCCAGGACACTCTTGAAGAAAAAGAGTCTTTTCCAGGTTAATAAAGGTAAAAAAAAAATGTTTTTGTCATACTATACTATGACTTTTTGTAACATACTATACTGACTTTATTGACACACTATAATATGACTTGTTTCAACTTAATGTACAATGGCTTCTTATGACCATTTACGACAAAATATGCTAAGATTTTTATGACTTTTCTTAACATACTATACAGTGTCTTTTTATGATTTTTTTGGACAAACTATACTATGTCTATTTATGATCTTTTTTGACTGACTGCTATTACTTTTTACAACTTTTTCAACATATATATTCAATATTGATACTGTTTTAGAATTAATATTGCTTTTTCATGTCTTTTTATAACATGCTATACTATGACTTCATTTGACGTACGTATGAATTTTTGTGACAATCATTGACATAGTATGGCTTGTGTCGACTTGCTACACTATGACTTTTTCATGAATCTTTGACATGCTATACTGCGCCTTTTTTTAGATGCTATACCAAGACTTTTTTACATTTTGTTTTATACTACTTTTTCATGACTTTTTCAACATATACTACAACTTTTTTATGACTCTTTTCAACTTTATTATTACTTTTTTGGAATGCTATACAATGACAGCAAACTATGTCATATCTTTTTTTAACAAACTAATCTCATGAGGGGCGGCTGTGGCTCAGTGGTAGAGCGGTTCCCTGGCCCTGCAGTCTCATGTCGAAGTGTCCTTGGGCAAGACACTGAATAAACACTGACTATAGTAAGTTGAAAAAAATCAAAAGAAGAGTCATAGTATATGCTGAAAAGTCATGAAAATGTAAACAAAAATCATAGTATAGCATGTCATAAGAAGTGGTAGTATAGCATCTCAAAAGTCATAAAAAAGATGTTAAAAAGTCATAAGTATGTCATAAAAAGTTATAGTATGGAATGCCGGGAAAATGTCACTAAAAAGTCATAGTGTAGTACGTTGAGAAAAAGTTATATAGTATAGTAAGTAAAAAAAGTCAAAAGTCATAGTATAGTATGTCGAAAAAAGTAAAAAAAAATCATAGTCGTAAAAAGTTGTAGAATCGAATTTCAGAAACAGTAATAATGCAGTATGACAATTACATTAAAAGTTACATTATAATATGACAAAAAAAGTCATAGTATAGTAGGCCAAATAAAGCTATAGTATAGTAAGTTAAAAACGTCATATAAAAGTCAAAGTATAGTATGTCATAAAAAGTCATAGCATAACTTGTTGAAAACAGTCACAGTATGGTAGTAGAAAATATTTCAAAAAAAGTAATTTTGGTGTATCGGAAAATGTCATCGTACAGTATAGCAAAAGAAGTCATAGTATAGTAAAGTCATGTTAAGTCATAGGATAATATTTCAAAAAAAGTCAAACTATTGTATGTCAGAAAGTCATAGTATAGTATGTTGAAAGTCAATAAAAGTCATATTATAATACGTCAATATAAGTCACAGTATACCAATTCGAAAAAGTCATAAAAACGATAGTATAGTACAACAACAAAAAGTCACTCTAGTTTGTCAAAAAAAAGCCTTAGCATTTGTTAGTATGTCAGGAAAACAAATCATGAAAATGAATATCATGACTCTAACAACTTTTTTCGACATACTATACTGTGACTCTTTTTGACTTAATATAGAACGATTCTTTTTGACATACTATACTATGACTTTTTGGCATACTATACTATGACTCTTATGACTATTCGACATACTACCTTCTCATGACATGCTATACTATGAATATTTTTACTTTTTTTGACATGCTATAACTTTTCCCATGACACTTTTCGACATACTACACTATGACTTTATTATGACTTTTTTTTGGCACACTAAACTTTGACTTTTTTGGCATACTTTA
>NC_048420.1:19386513-19388791 GCF_013103735.1 Etheostoma cragini | reverse complement strand
GGAACATGATGACCTTGATCCTGACTTTGAATCCTTTGATGTGACATCATATTCTAGAATTCCTTTGATTGCTTTGGCTTATGATGCAAGGATCATCCAACTTGTCTTCATTCTTACAGGGAACTCCTACTGGAAACACTGCTTGAGCGATCGCGACCAGAGCACCGTGCTAGAATATTACGGACCAATACATTGCATCGAAAATAATCAAGGTTACAAATACAGCAAGAATCATCATGTCTACACCAGATAAAACTCGGGCTGAAGAAATGCCGGAGATTAAAGTAGATATTGTTCTACCAGCAATTGAATCCTTTTTTAAAAGGATTACAACGGATCAATGGAGGTTGTTGAAATTAGGCACCCCTGATATTGCCACTGAAATACTGTTGGCAGAACTAATTTTGGAAATAATTAGATCTTTGTCAGCAGTCTTGTTGAAGGCAAATAGCAAAGATGTAGTCGTGACTGAAGAGAGTGTTCAGTTCAGTATGGGCAACATGCTCTCTCAGTGTTTCGGTAAGGTTTTAGACGCCCCTTGTGTCAGCTCAAAAGGCTTGACAAACTTGGTTGCTAGAGAGGTTGCAGAAAATGTCAACTCTGCCCTCTCCACCACTGGAGAGCCTGATATAATGCAGCATGTCACTCCTCCACACAGACTAAATGCTATGGTTAGTCATGCCTGCAAAATGTTGAAGTCATTTACATCCAAGATAAAAATCTTGTGCACACCTCGACCACGTAGGCAGAGGCAAAATCTGACCACCTTCTACCGCGACAACATTTTGGAAAATATGGGTTCGGATGACATGAATGACAGCGCTCCGTCAGTAGTTACTATTGAACTAGAAACTTCGGAAGGCTCATCAAAGGTCAGCTCTGAGACCACGACAGTTACAGCCATCGAAGGTATCCTTAGGGAAGAGATGAGCAAGATAATGGAACCTCTTTTGGATGAAGTGCCAGACCTAGAGTATGAGCAACTGAGATCTGAAAGCTCTCAGGAGATTTCAAGTTTTGCCAATTACATTTCTCAGTCACTTTCCAAGAGTTTGGACAAGACAGATGCTGCAGAAGAGAAGACGAAGCTCAAGCCGTCTATGGAAGAAATTAGGATTCAGATCAACACCTTTTTTGCAAAGAACTTCGTCAAGAGTTGGATTTATCGTATGCTGGGGCAACTGAAAGCCAAATTCCACCAGGAATCCAAAGTTGGAAGTGGGCAGTCAGTGCCGTCACTCCCAGAGGATATTGACTCTCTGCTTCAGCCACTGCAGGATAAAAAAATACAGGCTGGAAAAGAAGATGAATTGTTACAGCGGCTCAAGAAGTTTTCCACTGGTAAAGATTGGATATTCATTCAGGCCCTTCGTGACCTCCTTTCCAGTCACTTTTCACCTGGGATAACGCGCAAGACTATATTAACACCAATTAACAAAAAGGAATCTCGCGGGCCGGTTCCTCAGTTACGTCCAGACGTTGATGCGGAAATACAGAACAAAATGTGGAGTTTCATGGGACTGCTGAGATGGTGGCTGAACACGAGGGTCAGCGGCCAAAGTCAACAAGCTCTAGACCGATTGGAAAATGGGTCGGTGTCACCAACACAGTCACCAGAGCAAAGTGAAGATGCAGCAGCAAAGACATCAACAAACAAAGTGGCCATCGCAATAATAGTGCATAAGCTGGTTTCACGGACATTCAAGAAGGCAAAATTGCACTGCACCATTGTAAAAAGCAAGGACATTGTTAACCGTCTGATTGAAAAAATATGGGCAGAAGTCCAGGGTGTTGATTTTGACATCACCACGATAACATTGAAAACCCTTGACAAGGCCATTTTCAAATACCTGTGTAAAAAGTGGGGCTGTGCAGAAAACATCCTGGTCTCCATGAATACAGGAGAACCAGCACTGGAAAACTGCATTGCCTCCTTTGTCAAAGATCACCTGCTGAAGTCACCAAAGAAGTGTAGCAGAATCGCCAGGTTCTTGTCATCCGTGGGTAAAGCCTTCGCCAATATCTGCAAATGTGGAAATAGGGACGATGTTACATAAGTGAAATGTATTGCGTCCACTATGTTAGGGTTTCCCCCGGGTGCTCCGAGTGTTTCTCCCATATGTCATTAATATTAATATTGAAAAAATCATTAATTTTGAAGGAAAAAAGTGTTTTTTCCTTCAAAATTAATTCATACAGAGCTCCAGTCCTGCCTTAAATCCACGTCTCTACCTCGTCTACTGGCCTCCGCCCTTCGTGATGGAGGGACAGGGGCCAG
>NC_048420.1:19298592-19386413 GCF_013103735.1 Etheostoma cragini | reverse complement strand
GACTTTTATTACTTTTTTCAACATACTATACCATGACTTCTCATGACATGCTATTATGAATCTTTTCACTTTTTTCGAAATACTATAACTTTCCTCATGACTCTTTTTGACATGCTTTACTATGACTTTATTATGACTTTTATTGGCATACAATGACTTTTTAATGACTTGTAATGACATAATATAACCTTTTTATGACGTTTTTCAACATAGTATTCTATGACTTTTTTCGACATACTATACTATGACTCTTATGAGTCTTTTTGACATACTATACTATAACTCTAATGACTCTTTTTGACTTAATAAACTATGACTTTTTTGGCATACTATAGTATGACTCTTATGACTCTTTTTGACATACTATGACTTCATTATGACTTTTTTTGGCATACTATACTATGACTTTTAAATGACTTTTTATGACATAATATAACCTTTTTATGACTTTTTTCAACATAGTATACTCTGACATTTTATGCCTTTTTTGACACGCTATACTAAGACTATCCCATACTTATGACTTTTTGACATCTTTCATGACTTTTTTTCGACATACTATACTATGACTTTTTCCAACATCTTTTTATGACTTTTTTTCGACATACTATACTATGACTTTTTTCGACATGGTATACAATGACTCTTTTCGACATACTATACTATGACTTTTTTCGACATAATATACTATGACCCTTATGACTCTTTTCGACATACAATACTATGACTTTTTTCGACATACTATACTATAACTCCTATTACTTTTTTTGACATACTATACTATGACTTCTCATGACATGCTATTATGAATCTTTTTTACGTTTTTCAACACACTATAACTTTCCCTTATGACTATTTTTGACATGCTGTACTATGACTTTATTATGACTTTTTTTGGCATAATATAACCTTTTTATGACTTTTTTCAACATAGTATACTCTGACTTTTTATGCCTTTTCTGACACGCTATACTATGCCTATCTCATACTTATGACTTTTTGACATCATTTTATGACTTTTTTCAACACAATATACTAAGACTCTTATGACTCTTTTTGACATACTATACTATGACTTTTTTGACATACTATACTATGACTTTAATGACTCTTTTTGACATACTATACTATGTTGTATACTATACTGTGACTTTGTGTTTTGTTTAACATACTATACTATAACTTTTTTTTACTTGGTATACTATGACTTCTTTCGACATACTGTACGATTAATTTTTCCGACAAAGTGTACGGAGAATTTATTTGGCATTTTACATTATGACTTTTTAAATTACCTTTTTTGACATACTATAACCTTTTTATGACTTTTTTCAATGTAATATACTATGACTTTTTATGACATTTTTGACACTTATGACTTTTTAACATCTTTTTATTACATCGATACTATGAATTATTTGACGTTTTTCAACTATGACTTTTTTGACATTTTATACTATTACTTTTCTTATGACTCTTTTTGATATACAGTGGTGTGAAAAAGTGTTTGCCCCCTTCCTCATTTCCTGTTCCTTTGCATGTTTGTCACACTTAACTGTTTTGGAACATCAAACCAATTTAAACAATAGTCAAGGACAACACAAGTAAACACAAAATGCAATTAGTAAATGAAGGTGTTTATTATTAAAGGTGAAAAAAAATCCTAACCATCATGGCCCTGTGTGAAAAAGTGATTGCCCCCCTTGTTAAAACATACTATAACTGTGGTTGTCCACACCGGAGTTTGATTTCTCTAGCCACACCCAGGCCTGATTATTGCCACACCTGTTCACAATCAAGGCATCACTTAAATAGGAGCTGCTTGACACAGTAAGGTCCACCAGAAGATCCTTAAAAGCTACACATCATGCCGAGACCCAAAGAAATTCAGGAACAATTGAGAAAGAAAGTAATTCAGATCTATCAGTCTGGAAAGGGTTATAAAGCAATTTCCAAAGCTTTGGGAATCCAGCGAACCACAGTGAGAGCCATTATCCACAAATGACGAAGACATGGAACAGTGGTGAACCTTCCCAGGAGTGGCCGGCAGCCCAAAATTACCCCAAGAGCGCAGCGACGACTCATCCAAGAGGTCACAAAAGACCCCACAACAACGTCCAAAGCACTGCGGGCCTCACTTGCCTCAGTTAAGGTCAGCGTTCATGCCTCCACCATCAGGAAAACACTGTGCAAAAATGGCCTGCATGGCAGAGTTCCAAGGAGAAAACCACTGCTGAGCAAAAAGAACATCAAAGCTCGTCTCAATTTCTCCACAACACATCTTGATGATCCCCAAGACTTTTGGGACAACATTCTGTGTACCGATGAGACAAAAGTGGAACTCTTTGGAAGGTGTGTGTCCAAGTATATCTGGCGTAGAAGGAACACTGCGTTTCATAAAAAGAACATTATACCAACAGTAAAATATGGTGGTGGTAGTGTGATGGTCTGGGGCTGTTTTGCGGCTTCAGGACCTGGAAGACTTGCCGTGAAAAAAGGAACTACGAATTCTGCTGTCTACCAAGAGATCCTGAAGGAGAATGTCCGACCATCTGTTCGTGTACTCAAGCTGAAACGAACTTGGGTTCTGCAGCAGGACAATGATCCTAAACACACCAGCAAGTCCACCACCGAATGGCTGAAGAAAAACAAAATGAAGACTTTGGAGTGGCCTAGCCAAAGTCCTGACCTGAATCCTATTGAGATGTTGTGGTATGACCTTAAAAAGGCCGTTCATGCTCAAAAACCCTCTAATGTAACTGAATTAGGACAATTCTGCAAAGATGAGTGGGCCAAAATTCCTCCATGACGCGTTAAAAGCCTCATTGCACGTTATCGCAAACGCTTGGTTGCAGTTGTTGCTGCTAAGGGTGGCCCAACCAGTTATTAGGTTTAGGGGGCAATCACTTTTTCACACAGGCCCTGATGCTTAGGATTTTTTTTCACCTTTAATAATAAACACCTTCATTTACAAATTGCATTTTGTATTTACTTGTGTTGCCCTTGACTATTGTTTAAATTGGTTTGATGTTCCGAAACACTTAAGTGTTACAAACATGCAAAGGAACAGGAAATGAGGAAGGGGGCAAACACTTTTTCACACCACTGTACTATACTATTACTTATTCTAGGCTTTATGACTTTTTCGACATACTACATAGTATGACTTTTTATGACTTTTTAACACACTATAATATGACTTTTTTCGACATGCTATACTACGACTTTTTCATGACTGTTTTCAACATACTGTACAATTACTTTTTTGACGTACTATATAGTATGACTTTTTATGACTTTTTAACATACTATACTCTGACTTTTTAATGAATTTTCAACATACTATATAGTATGACTTTTAATGACTTTTTTAACACACTATACTATGACTTTTTATGACATGCTATACTACAAATCTTTTCACTTTTTTTCAACATGCTATACTGAGACTTTTTCATGACTTTTTTCAACACATTCTACCACGACTTTTCTTATGACTCTTTCCAACATACTATGCAATGACTTTTTTGGACATACTATACTATGACTTTTTCATGACTTTTTTCAATATACTTTATTATGACTTTTTTGCCATACTATTCTATGACTTTTTTAACAAACTTTAGTATGACTTTTAATGACTTTTTTGACTTATATACTATAACATCTTTCAACATATTATACTGTGACTTTTTATGACTTTATCACAAACTAAACTATGACTTTTTTCGACCTACCTATGACTTTTTTTCAACATACTATACTATGACTTGTTTCGACATACCGTATTATGATTTTGTCATGACTTTTTTCAACATACTATACTATTACTTTTAATTACTTTTTTTCAAAATACTATTCCATTACTTTTCATGACGTTTTTTGACTTGGTATACTATTGATTCTTTTGACATATTATTCTGTGACTCTTATACTTATTATGACTTTTCATTACAAACTAAACTATTAATTTTTTGACAAACAGTACTATGACTTTAATTTTTTTTTTACATACTATACTGTGTTTTTTTTCAACATACAGTACATGACTTTTTAATAGAGCTGGGCAGCGATTAAAATTTTTAATCGCGATTAATCACATAATTTACCAGATAAATCGCGATTAATCGCAAAATAATATTTATAAAGTAGCGGTTAAATAAAATATTTAGTTTACATCTCAACTTAAACAATGTATTTATCATGTCCGGAGGTGAACGTGGTTGGAATCTGGTTGGAACGTGCTGCATAAGCGACTCCTTATGTCCACGTTCATCTGTTGTTGCTCTAACTCTGCAGCCCTTGCTGAACTGGGTTTAGAGTGCCCCACAACTTTTCTGCTCTTCGCAAGGACACTTTCAAACGCGCTGTTAGGCAGAGACACTGTGGGACACTGTCCAACGCGCTGTTAGGCAGAGACACTGTGACATAACGCTGGAGACCGTGCGCAAAACAGGGGTCGTGATCAGAAGGCAGAAGGCTCGCAGCAGCGATCATATTTCGTATCTATTTGTACTATCTGTGCTAACTGCGGTGACTTTATTTGACACATTCCACTGTTGTGCAACTTCAATAAAAGGTCCCGCGCATGTCTCAGCATGATGTCTCACAGTTTAATGCACTGCCGTCGTTGTTGCAATTCTCAGACCGATGTCCCCAACAACCCTAATGGGCCTGCAGTCTGTAGCTATTAACGTCGCTATGGCATTTGTTAGTGTCTCTTGCCTTTGTTTATCTAAATTTACCCACACGCTGCATCTAACGCGGCCTGCCTGTGTGTTTCGCTGAATGATTTGCTGGTATCAACTGTCAAGGTGATATTTCAGACTGGAAGTACTCCGGTGATAAGAAAATTCAACTTTTTTTTTTTCAAAGCCTGTGAGCAAAAAACTTTTACAATAATAAAGAAATAATAAAACTGCCTTAACGCGCGATAACAAATTATCGGCGTTTATTAATTAGTTAACGCGTTAACTTGCCCAGCCCACCTTTTTAAATTATTTTTAACATACTATCCTATGACTTTTATGACTTTCTTTGACTTTTTTTCCGATGTACTATACTATGACTTTTTTCAACATACTATATTATACTGGACTTTTCAACATAGGCCTAATACACCATTAATTTATTATGACTTCTTTCGACATACTATACTGACTTTTATCAACATAATATACTATGATTTCTTTCGACATACTGTACTATGAATTTGTATGACTTTTTCAACATACTATACTTTGACTTTTTATCACTTTTTTCACCATACTATACTATGACTTAACGACTTTTTTCAACATACTGAAGCACTGTATGACTTTAACCCTAATACCTGCCATCTAATCAATTTCCAGTCCACCTATAAAAAATGTAGAGAGATATGTGTTTTGTATTTAACATAGAAAAATACATCAACACCACTTTAATGTTTGTAAACAAAGTTTTACTGATACAGTTAAGAATATTGATACAGCAATGTAAAGCTACCATAATGCACATACCTATGGACTTATGAATCATAATGGGCACTAGATGGATTATAATAAATAGTCGAACACAATATCTGTACACAGAAACATTGCCCCATAATCCATAGAAATGTACATATACCAGTACAACATTCATTATTCCATAAATTTATGGATGACAAATCCTCCAAAATAAAATAGATATCCTCCATTTGTATGCCTTTCTTTACTTCTATTTTTTGAAATAAACACAAGCAACCACTGAATTTATAAGGAATTATGTACAGGTTCCTAAATAAGAAACTCCATAAAGGCACAATTGTCTATACAACATGTACAAAAAGGAAATTGTCTGGAGCTGACAATAAAGAAAGAAAATGATTGGTCATTATTATAATTATGATTGCACATACAATATGAATGTCAGCATCTGTGCTTTGAAAGGTGATTTGCAAGGAAACAAACCCCTAAAAAGTGTTTTCAGTCTTACAAAGTGACAAGAATTACAAAAAGGGAACCAGAAGAGCTTTTCATGTGGGGTTTTTAGGTAGCAATGACCAGTCTGTCTTCATCATCACTGGATACCTCATTATAGTCATCAATTACCTTCTGCCAACTGGTCACTGGGGGTGGTCTTGGAGGTGCAGGATCACTGGCTCCTTCAACTGATGACTCTATAGCACCGTCTGCTTGTCTGTCAGGAGCTGGTGACCGATGCTGCTGGGGGGATTTATCCTTTTCTTGCCTCTCCATAGTCTGTGTGAGCTCTGCTCTGCTGCTGCCTTCAGGACTAGGCCTGCTGCCTGAGGTCACTTCTGGGAAGCTACTGACCTTAAAAGAGGTGGGCGGTAAAGCAGGCAGCATGCAACTCCTTAAAGAACCCAGCCAATGTTCACTTTGAGATGGCTGTACTCCCGGAGCTTCAGGACTGCCCTGTCTCTCTGAGAACCCAGGGACAGGACTGAGGGTGGACAGCGGGCTGAGAGAAGGAATGATGGCCGGCAGGGCAATGTTTACTATCTGCAGACCTGGGACGTGTGTCTGGGGGCTGCTTTGTGAGGTGGGGTTGGCAGCTAAAACCTGCAGGGTGGCATTAAGGGTGAGCCCTTGCTGAGACAGTAGCTGGGTGGATGCCAGGCCTGTATTAGTCAGCCCCATTAGGTTAATTGTCTCCAGACCTACTGGCTGTATTGTTGGAGTCGGTAGGCCAGTGACCTGCCCTAAGGGGAAGCAGGGCACCACACTACTGATTGGTTCCTGGACAACAAGAGGCTGGGTTTGCAAACCCTCTGGATGTGATGGAGTGTTGGAAGCTGGTAAGGGGCTTGTGTTCCTGTGAATGACGCTCACTGCTGGGATGGTGAGCTGCAAGGGGCCAGCCTGGATTGGTACAAAGGTGGAGTAAGCTGCCAGGCCAGCAGGCACCAGCTGGATCCCCCCAACTGGGACCATGCTGTAAGAGGAACGAGAGGGCTGCTGGGAGTGCAGGGGCAGGTGACTGAACAGGTGGGTCTGAGTGTCTGTTCCTGGTGTTCGGGTCAGACTCTGTGGGGGAAAGTGCATTAGACCTTGAGAAGGATAAGAGGATGTCTGAGTGCCGCGGTTCACTGGTATGCCCGATTCAGGGACTGCCACAGCAGGAGGTGCCGAAGTGTCCTGTGAAAAGGGAGACATTATTAAATTATTTCATGACTTTATTATGGCAAAATCCTAGAAGATTTAAAGAGGTTAATGATATGATATGATATTTTATTTACGTGTCATGCTACCAAGTGACCCATTCCGGAATGACATGACACCGATACGAAAGTAATTTAATCCACAGATTCCGGTCTAATGTCCACACACAGCATACACTACTTTGCACAAAATAAAGAATAAAGAAAACTTATTACAGCAGCCACGACACAATATTGTAACCCGTACATTGTCATACTAGAACTAAACATTTTATAAATAAAACTAAACAACAGACACACAAACTAAATAAATAACAATAATGTCAATTCAGACAGAGGATCATTGATGCAAAGAAATCTTCCTTTTAGCCCATGCATGTTCTAAAAAACAACCAAACTAACAGATCTTTATCTTGCCTCATCTTTTTTAATTCAACTTTGTTAAATAACTGCAATCTTAAATCATGAAAATATAGACAACACAAACCAAAATAAACTTACTCTTCATTTTCATTGAGATCACATGAATAACACAGTCTGTCTTCCTCACTAGTGCCTGACCAACATCCTAATCCAATATGGAGAGGGTGTACACCATCCTTGAACTAAGCACACACAGATCTTTTCACCTTGAAAGTTTTATATTTTCTATATTTCTCAATACCAAGCTCATTTTTGATCAATCCATAAATTCTAAGTTTTGGTATGTACATCTCAACAGTCCATTGCTGAAAAACTATCTACCTTTTCTTGCATAAAATACAGTTCTTAAAATCCTGTCCTCTGAAATAACAGGTGGATATCCTCGGCCCAAGGCCCACCCATCTGCATGTCCCATATTAATACTTTCTTACATAAACTAATGTCACTCATATCCAAAATTATATTCCATAATCTGCACATAGATACTACCCAGTGGAGTTTATAAAACAGTTAAAGTGAAAAAGTATTTGGATCTATCCACCGAGAGTAATCAGAATCAATAAGACTTGTCACCTTTTTCAGAGCATTCAAAGCAGCTTTGTTGAAGTGCCTCACATGCAGGATTCAAAGTAAGGGTATGGATATGAAAGAAGGGAGGCAGGCAGGCAGGAAGGGGTGGAGAAAGACATAATGTGAATACATGGGTCTCACCTGGGCTAGCTTGGAGCTCTTGCTTGGCACTGGGGGACTAGGGGGCACATCAAAGTCAGGGTAGTCGATGGACATCTGCCTGCATGGGGACACTGGGCTCATCATGTGCACTGACTCTGTGTCGGAGGTGTAGGAGTCGGATGGGATGTTAACAGGCGGAGGAGAGTAAGGGAAGCGCATTGAGCTGAAGCAGGACCCAGAGATAGACATTTGCTTGCTCAGGGAAACAGGGCTCATCATGGGGACAGATTCAGAGTCTGATGTGTGGGATTCGGGAGCTGGAGGCTGGGAGAGAGTAAAGGCGACTGTGCTGATTGACATCTGGGCTAGGAGGGCGCTAGGAGGGACTTCAGCCTCTTTGGAATGAATATGCTGAGGGCTGGCAGAGGAGGAAGGGTTGGTGGACAGGCCAGACTCTGCCTGGCTGTCCTCCTCTTCCTCCTCGTTATCATCATTCTCCTCATCATCAGGGCCATCGGAGTCGTCACCATCTGAATCTTGGCGGTCAACGCTGCTCACCTGACTCCGGTCTCCTGTAGATGAGAGAATACGTAAGAAGGAAGACTATTCTTGGTATTCTGCTGAACATATAAGTCTCTATAATAAGAGCTGGTATAAAAATATATAAGCTCTTTGGTAGTACTGATCCTTTTTCATTCATTAAATATCTATGATCATGAAGGTTTTGTTCACATTCAGTGATTTTGTCTGCTCCTGCTGCAGTGTTTCAGACCCTAGAACACTCTGCAACCCCTTGCTCCATCACAGGCACAGGAGGAAAAACAAATATGGTCTTAAGAGACTGGGACCATAGAATGCTTTCAGGCAGCTTCTCTCACTCTTTTTTTCTTTCTAAAATTAGACGCAGCAATTTCCTCTTTCTAAACGCTGTGCATGCCGCCCACATGCGCTTTGAGTTAACAGAGAAAGAAGCTGCATTTAGAATTTCTAATTAGACCATGGCAAAGCTATTGATCGACATAGCAACAGAGCACAAGCGGGGGCAATCCGTGTTTTATAGCTCATGTCATTAACAGAACTATTAAAAGAAGGGTAATCCTGTAGTCCTGTACGCAAGTATCCTTCTGTATTCCCTTCTAGGCTAAGGCTGCATAGTTAAGCACTGTACCTGAATCTTCTGCATCCTGATCCTCAATGAGACCCGCAGGGATCCCCATCTCCATGCATTTCTTACTATGGGCCTTGGATTTCATGTGCTTGGTCAGATTTCCTGCAAGAAGAGAGGCGGTGAGGTCTTGCGGGTGGGTGGAGCTCAAACAATTGCACAGAAGGAGTTTATGTAAGAAAATGTGGTGTTTGGGCAAGCTGTATATAAAGGGTGAGTAACTGATAAAGACATTTTTAAATGAACGTGGGTTGCTCTGACACCAAGTACTGTTCTGCAGTGTGGCGTGGGTAGGCAAGTTCGATAAAGAATGGTGAATCATACTGTCTTGGTTTAGGGGATTGTGAAACATCTTTCATTTTATAAAAGGAAGATGTTCTAGCAGTTTATTAAGTTTATTAAGATGTTCTAGCAGTTTATTAAGCATATATCATCTCTGATGTAAATTATGTGATAAAACTCATTTTATGATCAGGGTAACAAATTTGTATTACAAATTTTGGCACCATCATTGTGTATATAGTTCCAGTAATTTCGAACCACATATTTAAAAAATTAGATCGGATTTTGAGGAATCACATAGATGGATAACATCTGGATCATCTTTAAATTATCTTTTCAATAAAAGTTTTTTTGTGTATTTGTTGTCTTTTTATAACTGGTTATTGTTAAAGTTTTGAGACTCTTACACTTCTCTATACCTCAATCATTTCATGAGATTTATAGCTCTGAAAACTGATCAACTACTGAACTCTAACCTTTTGTCTTGAAAGAGAAGTTGCAGTGGACACAGTGGTATGGCCGGACGTCCGAGTGGGTGCGGATGTGTTTGCGTAGCATGCTTGGCTTCTTGCAACGGATCCCACATTCCTCACAGATGTATTTACCGCGTCCACGTCCACGGACGTAAATATACTCTTCATTAGATTTGTATCTGTGGGGTTGCAATTGAACCATGAGACACACGTAAGATAGGAAGACAAACACATAAAATCAAATAAATACATTTAAATTGTCTTAAACAATGAATTAATCATTTTCAAATCATACCCGCCATCAAATATTTTGACCCGTCTTGGTTCTGTTTTAGATACCACGTCCTTGTCCGACTCGTTGCTGGCCTGAGTTTCTGGTTTCACTTTGTTCCTCGTTTCAACTGATATAGACTTCTGGGTTATTGGCACATGCAGAACACAGAAGGGATTGATGTATTTATTGATTTGATTTAAGAAACAAGACAGCAATATGAGAGAAAAAAACTTGCATTTGTTCTTACCTTGGGCATAACGTCTTTTAGCTTGTCTGAATAAGACAAGATGTCAGATTTCCCGCTCGTTCTTATGGCCGAGGTGTAGTGTATTTTCTTGGAACTCTGCTTGGAGTCAAACAGAGACATGACCACCTTGGTGGGCAACCCAAGAGGGTTATGGTTGTTGGGGCTGACAGTCCAGACAGCATATGCTGAAGTCTTCAGGTCAGTCTGTGGAACATGAAGAGGTTTCCTCTTCATCAAGAAACACCATGTAAAAGTGGTGGCAGTCTTCAGGCTTGGAAAAGACAGTCGATGACTGTCTTTTGTGTTAACCACAGACACAGATGTGGTCAGTTTCACCTGGCCACCGTGGAAACTGGATGGCCTAATAGGAGATTTGGCAGGAGTCCATCTCTGTTCCTCAGCTTTCTCTTGGGGTTTTAGAGTGTTACTAGCTGACATGGAGGTGCCCTGGCTACCAAATGTAGTAATCCGTGCAGGGCCTGCCTCCTCATGAATAACAGTGCTTGTGTCTTTCTTTAGCCCAGCACTGTCAGGTGACATAGGCTTAACATCATCAGTAGCCTGTAAGTCCTTCTCACCATCGGTTGCAACTTGTGGCAGAGGTGGGGCTTCAGTCTCAATAGGACTGTCAACCGGTTCAGTTGTGCAAACCTGCCTAACAAGTGTAAGCTTCCGCTGCCTGGTAACATCTGACATCTTGCAATTAAGATAATTGACTGACCTGCCATCAGTAAGACAGGCCACACCATGCTCATCCTTAGCCCGTTTTTGGTGCTTCTCCATGTAGATGTCTAAGCTGTTGGCAGGTGACAACATTCGTTTACTTGAGGCAGTGGGTTCCTGCTGTGGGCATAGAGTCACTGATGCCAGTTTCTTTGTGCTAACTGTTTGAATTTGAGTCCCATCCTTCTTTGCAGTTGGTATAGCATGATTATCACTCTCTACACTGTGAGTGGATGACAAGCTATTTTTTTTGGACACAGAGGGAGCAGGGTGCATCTGCTCATGAGTGATGAGGATTTGTGGCAATGGTATAGCACCTGCTTGGATCTGACCAATTGTGTCCCTTTGCTGCACACCTGACAAAAAAAATGTTTGTGCCTTAATCTCGGAGGCCTGTTGGTTGGGCTGACCAACATATACATTTTTGAGTACATCTGACGATTTTGAAACGCTCAAAACTGGATTGGCAGTAGGTATTGTTAAAACTGGCAAGGCTATCTGACTTCCCTGTGTGCTGGAGAATGAGAAGGTTTGGCTTGCTCTCAGAGCAGGACACTGCAGTTGGTATTTGGGCACAAAACTTTTCTTCTCTTCAGGGTCGGCTGCTTTGTTTTGGACGTTCTCTCGACAAACTAAGATCTGGCTCAGCGGTTGTTGTAGCTTTTGGCATATTTGAACCCTTGATGTTTGATGCCACGGGTGTGGAAGGCCATGGACTTGAGGCTGCTGAGTTAGGCTACCCAAATGAATGCTTTGCACAATTTGCTCATTCTTTTGCAAGGGTGCTTCTCCAGTATGCAGAATAAAAGGCTGAGCCATGGTACGCCTACTGGCAATGTGAATCTGCTGGGATCTATTCTGCGTTAAAGAGCTAACATTTGTAATGGGGGGTTTATCTAGAGGTATGACAGCTTTACGAACAGGCTGCTGACTCTCTGGGCCTATCTTTAAAGACATTTGGCGAACTAATGGCCCCCGCCTCCTTTCAATAAGTGGCACCTGGGCAACTTGGAATATTTGCCCACTTTTTGGCTGGCCAGCAGGTGACAGAGATCTGCTGGGAGATACATTGCCACAGTCAAAGGACTTGCTACGATAGTCACATGAAATCTCTACAGAGGGTTGAGTGCAGGTGATCTGTTCAGATGCTGCACGCCTCATCATTCCAGGCACACCTAGAGTGTTGAAGGCTGTTGGCAAACCTTGAGGCTCTGGAACTTTGCTGACACACTCCCCTCTAGAAGGGCTCTCTGACCTTGATGTCTCATCTCTGTCAAAAGAGGCTGAGATGCTGGAACAACGAGAAAGACTACTGTCCCTGCTGAGGCTTCGTGAGAGGCTGGATTCAAAACTGGATTCAGCTGAGGAGTTGTCCATTTGAGCTAGACGAATTCTTTTCTTTTTTGGTGGAAGTTTCTCCGCTGGTAACTTCGACAAACTCTCACTTCTCGGAGGCCAGTTAAACTGATCTGCAGGCTTATCTGCTGGCTCAGTAGTCTGGGTTTCATGTTCTCTGTCAGGCTCCTCTGTGACCAGAATCTCAGGAACTTGGATGTTATTTTGACGAACCAAACGAGACTGATGGACAGGAGTAGAATTTTCACCAGTTGCTGCTATGGAGCCATCAGTGCATTGTTCCTTACTTTGATTTCCATAGTCAGCACTCTTGGGTTTGGAAATGTTTTCATGGTAGCGTTCGGCAGAGACATTTACTATTGCATCTGTTTTGAGCTTGGTGAGGGGATCCTTCTCCAAAATATCAACAGGAGAGGCCCTGTCAATTGATTCCGTCTCAAATGAATTGGGTCTGCTGAGAGAGTTGGTGTGTCTAATGACTGAAGTACCACTGCCTTGCCTTTGCAAGTCTCCTTTAGGAGAGGTGCTGATCTGGGTCTCTCGTATTGGTGACAGTCTAGAATCTGAAGTATTATTACCTCTTGCTACAAGCTGAATTTGAGTAAGCTTTGACTGGTTGTTTTTGGGCTGTATGTCTACTATTACAGCATGCTGAGAAAAGGTCTGCCTGTCTAGAGTTGTTGGTAGCTCAAAACTAACTGAACAAGGTGGAATGGTGTCAGTGGGAGATTGATCATCCTCATCGCCAACACTTTTCATTTTCCTTCTCTTCCTAATTGATGTCTGTTGATCAGGTACTCCTGAGCCACTAGTTGATCTAGGGACTATGGGCTGCATTATGTTAACGTGACAAACATTTTGATCAGTTTCTTTAGCCGTAATTGGCTTGTTTTTCGGACCATGAAGTTCAGAGCAATAGAATTTCTTGTGAGTTTCAAAATTCTCTAACTTTCTGTAGCGATTACGACACGTTTCACACTCATACATTGTGCCTTTATTCTGCTGAGGCTTTCTGTTTCTGTCTTGACTGTGCTCAAAAGATTTGCTTCTTTTTATCAGCTCTGTGGAATTGCCTGGACCATGATAGCCCTCGTCCATAGAGCGTACAGTAGGGAGGCCATGCCCATCATTTGTGGTAAAGTCCTCCACTGCTGATTGTCTGACTAAGGTACGAGAATGTATTGCTGGATTTGGAGTTAATGGGGTTGATGAAAATACATCATCATTAAACAAACTTATTTTGTCATCAAATGATTGGCAAATTCGCAGAGGATGGGGGAGGGGGGCAACATTAAGGGGAAGAGCAGAGTGTCCAGGTGTAGTGGGCATAGAGTTACTTCTTGTTATTGGCAAACAATCCATTGGTGGGTATTGAGAAGGTACAGAGAGAAGAAATACTGGCTTTGATTTATCTGTAGGCGTGAATGGGGACTTGGGGATGTCTGAGCTGGAACTTGACCTTCTTCCCATTGGTTTAAGATCAAACTGAAAAGAGTCTTTAAATATGTATGATTTAGGGGAGTCTATGCTACCTCTCCTTGAGAGAGATGTCCTCCTTGGCTTTACACTGTCCAGCTGCTTGTTGTCAACAACTGCCTCATTATCAGATATCAACTTTGAAATGCGTTCTTCCAGAGAGAGTGCTTTGGCTTCTAATGGTGGACGCATTTGTCCTTCTGTGGCTTGTGACGTTTGCTCAGCTGCTACATGCATTACTGTGGCAACCGCATGAGGGACATGGGGAAGAGTATTCTTGGCAATGTCAATGTCCACTGGTGGAGTTATCTTAACAAATGGACTGGGTGGACTCATTGCCTGGTCAGCGCTTTCAGAACGTGAGAAGTAGCCAGAATCTGTACTTCCCAAACTGCGAGGACTTAGTAGACACTTGACCTGCTGCTGTTGGGAGAAGTCCGTTGCTTGTTGCCTTTGAAGCTGAGCATGTCCACCCAACAGTGGAGACTTGCACTGTTGATCTTCATCTTCGCTTACAGTATCGAGTGAGGGATTTGTACCATCCACCTCTTTAAGAGATGACAAGATTGTCAAGCTTGATCTCATATTGGCAGTCTGGAACTCTCTTTGCCGTTGTGCAGCCGCTTGCTCAGGTGCTGCACATGTAACTCTTGGGCTATCTGCCCTCAAAGGGGAGACATTTACTGGGTATACAACAACTTTTGGAAGTGCAGTTGTCCCTTTCGGTTCCCGCATCCTCTGATCTGGGGCTGGTTTAATTGACTCTAACACAGCTGATGAGTCTGCTTCCTCGTGGCTTGCTTGAGATGTACCTGCACCGCTGCTGCTCCGTAAACTATTTTCAGACAAAGCTGCGACACTGCTCTGTGAGGAGTCAGGGTCCAAGTCTGCAGTGCTACCATCCTCATCACTGTCACCGCTCTCCTCTGCCTCTGAATGTGTTCCTAGGGCTTTGTCAGATTCTTGAGAAAGGGATCCACCTCCAGATTCAGAGCGTGCAATGAGACCAAGTTTTATAGCATGAGCATGTGATTTCTTGTGCTTGTACAAGTTGCTCTTGGTTTTGAATGAGAAGCCACACGTAATACAGGGATATGGTCTTTCTCCTGTGTGAGACCTGATGTGTTTGAGCAACACACTGGGTTTTGCACATGCCCGACTGCAGTATTCACAAACGTACTTTCCTGGCTTCTTAGGCTTTTGGTCCTTAAAAACCTGATCAGCACCAAAATTCATTAAAGTGGTCATCTGAACTTGGTTGCTGCCAGGTGTAACTGGGACCTGAATGGTGCTGGGAACACTTGCTGAGAGGGACTGGCACGTGTGCACAACTGGCGGTTGACTTTGTGGCAAAGCATTGGAGCCTGAGGGAACAGGAGCATGGGTTATAGTGGATGGTCCGGTATTAAAGCTCATGTGCAAGCTGGGCTGTTCTGGATTTGAAGCAACATGCATAAAATGCGGTGTAGCGAGAGGAGAGGACTGCATTGGAGTACCCTGTGTAGATGCCTGCACGTTTCCCTGTAGTGGTGCTGAAATGCCAATAAAGTTGCCTTGTTTGTCAATATAATAAGTCTGCATACCGGAAGGTTGGTTCTGGAGACCAACATTGACAGCTGGCATTGTTGTTAATTCACCACTGGATTGAGCATTAAGGGTGGAAGCTGGTATTGCAATGGCTGTGACCTGCAAGGAGTTCTTCCTCTCAGCTAGTGTACTAAAGTCAGGCTCCATGGCCTTCAGTAGAACATCAAGCGAAGCACTGCTGTGATAAGGATCTCCCTCAAAGCTGGGGTTTTGGCTCTTGCGGTCTTTGAGCTGAGACACTTCAATCAACGAGCCCTCCTCGTCATCAGTGGGCTCAAGTGATGGTGGTCTAGACGACGTTTCTTTCTGCTTTAGCCTTTCAGTGTCAGTGGAAGGTGACCCCTTGTGTGGGGATGCTGCAACTGGTTGGGCATAATGTGGGTCTCTTTTTTCACTGGGTGATGTTGAAGGATTGTGGGATGGACTGTTGGAATATGAACAGCAAGAAGAAGGTCCAGATTCCTTGGACGATGCTCCGTGGAGCACAGTTTCAGATGTTTTCAACTGCAGGGGCTTCTTCACCGGAGATTTTGGAATTTTCTCTAGAGGATTCTCTACAACAACCTTTTTCCTCTTCAGGCCTTTTATGTTATCTGCATTTCTCTGACTGCTTTCAGATATCCCTGCGGGAGAAAGAGACAGAAATGCACAGTTGGTACAACAACACCATCTGTCTCCCAACTTTCCCAACACTTTACTAAATGGGCAGATTAAGCTCAAAAGTCCCCTCTGTGAAACGAATTCCTGTGCTGAATTGTTAAAATGTTCTTATTGGCTTATTAACCTAATAGAATTTAATTTGTAACTAGAGACTGCAGATAGACATTTTAGTACCAAAAAGCTTTAGTACTTGGTCTTGTTTTGTTTTTTTACCAGTCATTTATATAACTGTCAATGAAACATTTGTAAAATTTAATATGATTTATATCCCTAATTTGCATCAACAGTTTTGCACATAAAAGAAAACAGTGGGTGCAATTTATCGCCTCAATGATAAACTAATTGATTCTGATATTTACCACTGATTGATAAGCATCAACTGATCAAATTACTATACTTGTCATTTATTGGTAACAGATGTTTTTTAAACCTTTCAGCAGACATATTTTGTTTAGGTTTGGTTTTATATAGGGTTTACACTGCTGAAATTTCAGACTGAATCAAAACTAATGTTCTAGTTTGCTTCACTTAGTTATACAGTCATCTTGAAACCAGCAATTTAATGTTGATGAACATATATAATGAATAATAACATCAATAGTGCAAAATAATAAAAATTATCTATGTTGCTGTTATACAAGAAAAAAAAATCTTGTACTAAATGTTGTGTTTGTTGTAAATTAAAGATAAAGAGCAAAACCTGCCACAATAAATTTCTGAAAAGCTTTCACTAAAAGGTGTTTTAATTGAGTTTATTAATAATTTCTTTTGTTAAAATTGGATGAGAATATATTCTCTAATTTAGACACATCACCCTTACTTTTGATTATTTGCTGTGTGACTAATACCATAGAGGCCAATGCTTCATTACATAAGTAAAGAATATTTTTGTTTCTTTTTTGATTGATACACGGAGACTCAGCTGATCAGAAAATGTAAGTGCATTTGAAACTGCTTTTCAATAATAAAGTAACACTGTTTTTAAAAAGGGCACACCCATACCATGGTGTCCCATTAGGTATCAAATTTGCCATCCAATAGTGATTCAGTCATGTTCTTTTAAGGACATGTTGCATAAGATTAGCTGTGCCCTGTCACAGTTTCCTGGCTTGGTAGGTATTTCCCAAGATGAGGTCAGGGTTCCTTCAGGGTCTGCACCATAATTAGATTTAGGAACGCCTTGTCTTTACGTAAGGTAATCCATTCTCCACAAAAACATGCAGCCATTTTAAATCAGCACACAACCAATGTGACATGCTCTCAAAGCCAAACCCTGGGATTTTTAATAACTCTCCTTACATAGAAACACATTTCTTTCAACTGCAGCTGAAAGACGTGGGAAAAGGATTAGTTCTTCTTACCCACAACTAGAACGAAGTCTGCAAAAGAGATTCCATGACTTCGCCACAACTTTTCCATCATAAAAAAGTACTTTATAAACAAACATGTGTCACTGTCTGTCTTCAGCTGCAACTTTTACTGTTAGAAAAAGCTGTATAGGCTATCGTCAGGGAAAACATAAAACTAATCAAATCAGCAAATTCTGTTCCGAAACAATTTCCCCCCCCTATATTACCATATGAAGCTTGTGATTTTAATGCAGAATGAAGACTGAAGTGTGAAAGAGCTTCTGACAGAATCATCGTCTTTTTAAAGGGATTAACCTTTGACCTGACGGACATCAATATCTGCTGTACTTTGGGAGAGAGATTGAGATATTCTTAATTGTGCTCTTTCTATTTATGTTATCCACCCAATCTCAACTACAGTGGCTAATTCAATCAAAGCTTGCATATCCTGCAAATAAACTGAGTGTTTCAAAAAGCCCAATGTTGCATTATCAAGTTAAGCTGCTACATTTTCTGGATGAAGATTGCTTTCTTTGCAGCAACATATTTAACTGTAAAAATTAACAGTTTGAAATTATAATTATGGCAGGTTTGCTAAAAACACAAGAGCACAATCAGGGCAAAGATATTAAAATACATACATAAACCAATAATGAAGTTTAGTTAAATTACAACAAAATAAAGGACAATTTTGACAAACCAATTCTACAATCTAATAAATGTTCTTTGCACAACTGAAAAATACACTTTACATTCCAGACCAGTGAATAACATTTATTTTGTGCTTTCCACAAAAAAACTAATTTGAGCATTTTATTCCTATTCTACCAACCTCCATTCAAATGAAAGAGAAAACATTTCACCCAAGTCTTTAATAAAAGATCTCTTACCTTCCTGTGAGCCTTTGGTGTCTTTGAGCTCTTTCTGTGCCTCTTCGATTTTATCTGCAAGACAAGAACAGAAACCATTTTCAGCACAGATGCACACAGACTCTTGCTCCACAGCGAAGGCAGTACAGAATGTAACTAACGATGCTGGGGATGCTTCCCACACGGCTGCAGCAGGATGAACGTCTTTCAAATGAAAAACAGATATTCTTCCATAGCTGGGAGAGACTGAGCTATTACATTATGGAAACTACTGCAATTACGAAGGGGGAAAGCCTTGTGTGCACACACAATAACACAACCATGCAAGCACACCCACTTACATAAAATTATTAACGTGACTATGTATGATATACAGGTTAAGTTTGCAAACAAGTCAATATGGTGGGTTCATTCTCATTATCACAGAGCAAGCACTAACCCACAGGTCAATTTGCATATTTAAATAGCATTTACACCCCTCTAGGAAGTTCTATTATACATCACAAACATCACCCACAATCCAGCAGGTGAAGAACCTGTTTATGTATAAGCCATATGCATGTGTGGGAGGTGACGCAGTATTCAATGTGTGCTACTGTAATCAATATTAATTATACAGGCTGGCTCATTGTGGCGTGAATTTATTTAATTTTTATACACAGTGGAATAGAGGCTCCTTCAGGGTCACCACCACAGACTGGGGGAGTATGTACGTACATTCATTTAGAAGGTTTTTTAGTTTTTTATATAAAAAAAATGTGGTTTAGACAATGGGCTAAATTGTAAATATAAATGGCAAGATATAAAACTAAAAATTACAGTGCAAACTCAACAGTTTGTATTTCTTATTACTTTGAGTAAATCTAGTGCACCATCAACAGCTTTTTGTTATTTCCTCCATATTGTTCTCTGTTTTTATGTAAAACATATTCTGAGCTGTTCTCACCACGAGGCAGTTTTGTTTACTGTGAACTGAAGTAATCAGTTTTTTCTTAAAGCAGATAACGGAGTAACTTCTGGATGTGAAAAGCATGAACTCTACATGAACATTAAGGCTGTTTTACGCTTCTGCGTCAGCACCACGCCGTCTCTACATCGTTGCTCCTACGGCGCTCCTACGGCGTTGTGACCCTTTTGGAGTACTGCGTCGGGGTTGAACGCATTTCTTTGCATCGTGGTGCATTTCACCGCCACGATGCAAGGAGGTGTGGTTTCCGGAGGGTTGGTCAAGAAACTCTGCCATTTCCGACGAAAGAGAGAGAGACAGTTTACGTTATGTCAGCAAGCAAACTTTAGCACAACTGCACACAATGTACTGCTTGCCGTCAAAGTGCTTATTTTAAAATGTTATTGACGTAGACACTGTATAAACGGATAACCCCGGCATTGTAACCAAAATATGTCTGAGTTAATTTGCAAAGCTTATGTCAGTGAAGTAGCATGTTGCTACTCCCCACAGTAGGTTGCTTTAAACACTGGCTATTATCATCACAAAGGACAAGCTGATCAATCACAGTCCCTGCAGTCTGCGTTGCCTTGACACAAAGTTACAAGGTTTTGAAGGTGCATGTCGAGCTACGGCAGAGGGCTTGAAACGGGGTTTGCGTCGTCGCAGAGCAGTCAGCAGAGGGCCGTCGAGTGCCGTTGAGTCAACGCAGAACCAGATCTGTGTTTTTGTTGTGTAAATCAATAAAAAAAAGCAATGAGCCTTCTATTTGTTTTAAGTGCAAGTGTGCACGCAACACACTCACAAATTACCAGAGAAAAATAGACAATTACTAGAGAAACTCAGCATGTTTCTGCCTCCCATGATCATAGAATTAGATGGAAAAATAAACCCTCTGTGGCTTCTGTGCCCTGCACATGACATTACAGTGCAAGACGAGTCCTCAAGGACCAATGGTAAGATTTTTGTCCTAGATTGCACAAATGTTAATGGAGGGTGAAAGAGGATGTTCTTCTGCGGTTCCCAAAAAACACAGTGCGATGCCAGGAATACTCAGAGGAAGGGGTGGACACGAGCGGGCCACAGAAGAGGTCAATAGATTATTTAATTGTGTGTGTGTGTGTGTGTGTGTCTTACTATAGTCACACCCTTTTACATCTCTCTTTGTATCCCAGGCACACGCCATAGATTACATAATGCAACCCCAGCCCTCCCTGTGCCGCCGTGGAGCAAAACAAATGCACCCAGCTAGCAGGAACACAGCAACCAAGGCTCATGAGGAGAGGCCTGAAGGCTTGTTTATGTCTGAGATAGAAAGGTAGGACATATAAATGAACACCATCCTACAAAAGGAATCAGGTAGGTTTTGTTTTTCTGGCAGCGACACACACAGAAAGGAAACTTCCCTTATGGTTACCACGGGTCGCCCTTGCAGCTTCCTCAAGTAAATGTCTGTTATTGCAAAACCAATTTGAGATAATAAATGCTTATTTTAGTGGTTAGGAGGTTTGGAGGTAGATTTTTGCAAGCATATGCTTCATTGTTTGCACAGCTAGATACATATTTCTTGAGTTAGACCGCAATGGCAAACCAATGCATAAGTGATTACTGACCAACAAAAATCTGATTAGTGGTTGTGTATGGTAAGACACCAGAATGTAAGCCGTTATAGATTGGATTGCATTTCTCACATAACAAGCCACAAAGAAGACCCTTTATGCTGAATGACAACCAGGAAGTGAAGCTCTGGAGCATGGAAAAGAACAGGATACACCCAAATCAGTAGAAAGGGATCAGACAGCGTTAGCCTCAAAAAAGGCCAAAGAAATATTCCATGCACAGTGCCCAAGTTATAAAACAGCAGGGAATGATTATAGGGTCGTTCATATTTGCCTCATTATGGCTGTTGGGGTTGCTGAGGTGGTCTGGGTGATATTACACTACACATTTTACTATGGATGCTTTGAGACTTTTGATACGTCATCTGAAATCTGTGTAATTGTCCAGTAACCACAGGAAAACAGTAACAGGAATCTACACAAATGTTGCATGTTGCCAGTAATGAAAACCAGAGCACATTGATCAAAACATGACCACAAAATTTGAGGAAAAATACAGTTTAAGGGTACTAAACATAAAAAAGGAGACACTTAAGTAGGTAAAAAAGTAAACTGTTAACTTTTAAACTGTTTACAAGTGTAGTGTTTAAACAAAACAGAAAAACTTTAGAATACTGTACTTTACATACGCCAGACAAGAAACACTATGATTCCTTTTTTGGTTAAGCTACTTTCAACCAATACATGACACAAAAATGACCAATAATCTGCAAAGCACATTGAACCACTTTCCACCGGAGGGATTTAGTATGCTTAAGTAGGCTGTAAGCAAAAAGCATGCGAAGCATCTGACTGTCTTTAATAATTTAGTAGAATATGAGTCAATACAGTCTTCTGATGCAACTTAAACATGTTGCTGTGCATCTTACTTAAATCGCAGAAGAGATGGATCGACATCTACACATTGTTTATTCATCTTTCTCTCCTTCATCTGACTGATGCCCCTGATAACTCTCCTAATGCAGCGCTGTTTGTAGCACAGTATTACAAATGCGGGGACAAAATCTAAAATGCAGATCAAGGTTCAGTCTCAAGGTGGCCAACTCGTGATCTTTGATCTGGGCAACGTGACAACTAATGATATGCAAGGAGTATTCTGGGAGGGACGGAGTGGGTGGGTACATGTCAATTACGCAGGGGCTTGTGGGCGAGGGAGTTTGTTTCTTTACTGGTTGCTGTCATGACAACCACAAATCTTGTATGCAGCCCCCCCGCATCTTCCAGCCCACTCCTCTGTCTGCACTGTCGAGGAGAGTGGGAAATGTGCGCCCCCAAGGCCAAAGTGACGTCACCACACAAAAAACGTGCATGCTTTTGAATCCCACCTGATGTGAATTTACAATCCATCAGCGTTGGCCAGGGGGTTGCTCAGTGGGAGGGGAAGCCCATCTCAAGTCCATTAAGTTTTCTGACAGACATTTACCAGTGAAGATGTAGCCGGAGATGCAAACACATGCTAATGAGCTGGAGCGCCTACTCGCCTCTGGACCTTACAAACCAAACTTCTGTGTGGAACCAGACCCCCAGCTTTCTATTGAATACCAATATTACATTACATTACAGCAAAGTGGCAACTTCAACCCACATGCAACAGCACAACTGCATCTCCCTGGCACCAGATTACCCCTGAGAGGCCCTTCTGCCTGTTGGCCGACAAATAACCAGGCTCTACACGCTCTCCTGCCCTTGCTGCCAGCCTGTAACACATTCATATTTTGCACGACAGCCTGCCCTGCTGGGCCTCAAGATGCCAAATGGAGGACATCAACGACAGTTTTTCACAGAGTCCATATGCACTGCGTTCACGTATTTTAGATGGCCCTGACGGCTCGGCTCCAGCTTTTCCTGCTAGCATCAAGTTATATGTTTTAGGGAGAGGGGTGTCATCAGTATGCGCGACACTACGCCAGTATACCGGCAACAAGCCTGAACAATGCCAGTAAGCGTCTAGGCAGATGGGCGACCACCAGCCATCATTGCACAAATGCTACAGCAAATCACTTTATCTCACTCATCATATTTTATGTTTTAGTGAAAACGGCATTACATGTGTTAAAGGTTGAAGTGCCTGTTAGTGCAGAGCAAGCTGTCAATATAACACACTCACATACAGTGATAGCAGTTTGATGTCTGGTGCACTGCCAGCTGGATGTGGACTGCAGCACATGTAGCACTACAAACAAACAGTGTTTGGAGAGGAAGAGGAGGAAAAGATGTCTCAGCAGGATGAAGATGACGAGATGGGAGTCGGCAGCTGCCCCCTTCTTCTCCGTCACTGTGCGGGAGGGTGATGGAGATTATGTAACTCAAGAGCACCTCCACCAGCCTGCTGTACACTGTGTGTGCACTGCGATCAATAACAAGGACATTTTCCACTAAACAAAAAAAGACGGAAACCTCAATGTAGAGACATATGATGAGTCGATTAATCAGCAACTATTTTGATATTTTGAAGACAAATTGTCATTGTAAAGAAAAAAAAAGCTTTATCCTTTCTCATGTTTTTGACGTGTACCCCAGCAAATCAATCAATTATGAAAATAATAGTTAATTGTAGCCCTCTACATTTGCATTTGCCCTTCTACAGCTGAAACAATTCCTCAGTTAAATGGTTGCTTAATCGACAGAAAATGAATTTGCAACAGTTTTAATGTTGATTAATCAAAAATCTTCTGGTTGCAGCCTTTCAGATGTGGAGATTTCCTGCTGTACTTTGTCTTATACAACATGAAATTTAACCTATTAATATTCTGCAGATTCATTCGGAGCTGTGTTAACTTCTTTGCTCGGTTTTGTTTTTTACAGTTTACATAACAGATGTAAATGGAACAATCTTTCCTTTTCTTTACCTATGAATCAACATCAGTATAAAATAGAAAATGCAATCAGGCTTCATATGAGAATAACTATTATTATTAATTATTATTATTATTATAATAATATTAACTATTAAACAAGGACGTCTCCTCCTATAACATTCACAACAACAGCTGGGAGTTGCATGAGCTTTGCAGAATTCCCTGTCACCTTTAAAAGGGGTTGATGTTATCTTAGTTTTTCCTCTTGTGGCCTGCGGAGGAGACGCAGCATTTCTGCAGCTCTCAGCAGCTGACCCATGCAATAAGTGGCCATAAAGGTTACTGTCAGCGTCTCACACATTCTATATCTTAACGGACACACCCATTCAAAGAGACTGAAAGCTGGAATTCCAAGAATAAAAAGTGGTACAGGAAGTGCTTTCTCATGAACAGATGATGCAGAGCAAAGAAATCCCCTCTACTATACCATTGTCCCGTTAGCCTGCCCTCTATGATCATCAGCTGGCTTAGAGGGGAGCACAAAGTGACTTTCCCCCGTCTCGTTCCACACATTAGCTAGACTGAGAGCTGGAGTGGTTCGCTCTATCAGATCTAACCGACCTAAAAGGGTAGAGGAGATACAGAATTCTAAATAATTCATAATTTCTGTTTTTCTAACTCAAACATTAGGTATAATTTCCTATAAACGAGGTTTATAGACCATAAATTCCAAAATTAACTGTAAAACTAAAGTTAATGAGTTAGTGTTGAAAAGGTCAAAAAGAGACAAACATTGAAAAAAACTAATACGTCAAAAATATTGGAAAAGGGGACAAAAATGTAAGAAAAGGTTAAAACCGTTGATTTAAAGCCTCATCAAAAGTGTTTTTGACGGGAAGACAACACAAGGGTTAAATCAATACCTGTCCTTCAGTACAGTTAATGAGCAACAAGCAGAGCAAAAAGAAGAAGAGGAGCGTTGGGTGTATCTAAAAACAAACTTAAAACTAAGCATTCAATCAAAGTTGTGCTCTCTCTGCAGCCTAGAGATCAGCTGCTGACGGCTCAGCATCAAGGTGGAGGCAGGCAGCAGTCCAGATTGTGGGGCTGGGCTATATATTCGTATTGTATCGACATCGATATATGAAGCTAGATATATACCTAGAGCTGGGCAATATATTGAAATAATATCGATATTGTGATATGACATACGGTAAGTGTTGTCTTTTCCTGGTTTTAAAGGCTACATGACACTAAAGTTACATCATTTTCTGAACTTACCAGGCTTTTTTAGTTGTTCTATTATTTTTCTTTACTCAGTTTGTCCTTTTAGCCACATTATTGATGATTGTTTGTCTAAACTCTCATTGTCTATATATTTTGTGAAAGCACCAATTGTCAAAGCAACAATATTGCCGCAATATTGACATCACTGTATTTGGTTAAAAAACATTATTATATTTGATTTTCTACATATTGACCAGCTCTAGCAGATTGTTAACAGTATGTGCATAATGTTGAATGGAAATGACATGGCCAGGGCAGGTATGAGTTAATTAAATAAAAATAAAAACTAGAGCTTTGGTTGGGCAACCTTCCATAATGCATGTCTATAAAATGGGGAAAAGATCCAGATCTTGTACACAAACACACAGGCTCAACAGTCATAAGGAGAAATGTGCTTGTTTAATGTACCCATTTTCTATAAATATAATAACAATAATTAGAGGACATGTTTCCTTCTCTCCTAACAATTCGTGATGGAGCTGAAAACCCAAGTCAACGAATGAAATATTGATCACACACAGACAAAGACAGTGGTTTGGTATCTGTGTAGTACTGCTGCCCCCGCAGGAAACTGTAGGTGGAAGAAGCAGCAGACTGGAGGCCACTGATTATTGGGACTGCGTGAGCACCCTTGTGAAAAATTGATATAACGAGAACTTTACCGGGTGGTGTGTGTGTACGTGTGTGTAGGGGGGTTTAATGGTGCAGGCAGGGATGAACGTGAATGTGAATATTCCCTCTTCAACCTTTTTTAGACCACACACCGATTATCCTTCCTCCCCAAAAAAAACTGCCTGAACCGAAGTGGACAAGAACGAGCCAGATTCCAAACAATACACAGAAGCAGCAGCCAAGAAACACTAAATGATGATTTCCTTCCCTCGCAGTCACAAATTGGTGAAGGTGTGAAGCCTGTAAACTTGTTTTATGTAGTATGTAGGCAAGTAAATTACAAACCACAGAGGATTTGCAATCTGCAACTTAAATTCTTGATTAATTTAGGATATTTAAGCAGAAAAAACATTTCTACTACACAAAATTCAGCTTTTCTCTAATCTTTGCTTTTTTCTTGCAAATTACTGGGTGGTTTGAGCACATCTTTTTAAAGCAATTCAAACTAAACAAGGAGATAGCGTTGGGTAACGTTGATTTTAGTCAAAGTGTTTTATCCCAATCATAATTTTGCAGAATCACACGTGACATCTTCAAAGTGTGTGTTTTATCTGACTAAACAGTCCAAAACCCAAACCTATTCAGTTTAATTGTATAACAGAGAGAAAAGCAGTATTCACATCCTTTACGTAAGTACAAGTACAAATACCACTTTGAAAAAATACTCCATTAAATGTGAAAGTTCTGCATTAAAGATGGTATGTAAGCAAAGGTTTGTAATTGTTATCAGTAAAATGTACTTAAAGTATCAAAAGTATAATTACTAATGATGAAAAAATGTTCCTGGTGAGTGTTAGGCTATTATATATTATTAGATTATTATTTCTGATGCATTCATGTGTGAGCAGCATTTTACTGTTACATTTTAAATTATTTGATATAGAGCTGTAACCACTGAGTATTTTCCTTATGGATTAATCTAAAGATTGTTTCCTTGATCAAATCCTCGATTGTTTGGTTTGTAAAAAATCTGAAACTTATTCAAAGTATTCAATTTACTGTAACTAAAGACAAAGAAAAAGCCGTAAAACATTCATTTGAGTACCTGAAAAAGTTATCGAAAGATGAAATGGGGTGAAGTAAAAGTATAAAGTTGAGTAAAAGTACTACTAATCCTCACATTTAAGAAACCAAAACTTTTGCCTCTTTGTTTGAATAAAATACTGTTATTAATTCATTGTTTTAGCTCTAATACGCCTACTGCTCTATAAAAAAAGTACTAACTGAACATTGAGCAACTTCCTACTTTACATTCCTGTCAGTGTTTGAGCCTAACTGTTGCAGATAGGACGTGAAAACAGTCTTTGAAATTCTTCAGTGAGTCCTCAACTATACACAAACACACTTTTAGTGAACTTTTAGCAAAGGCCAAAAAAAGTGGAAGTAAAACAAGCTGCACGTCAAACTTCATCCAGTCAGCGTCTTGAGTTCCCCCCCCCACCCCCCCGGGTTGTGAGTGGTGTGACACAGAACTAACTGAGCTCAGAGATTGACGGCCGGTGTGTCAGGAAGCACGATTCATTCGTTTCAATGCAAAGAAAAAACACATACAGTGAGCTTTGTGCGTCAGCCGTAGAAGAAGAAAATGGAGGAGGAGGGAGGAGGAAAAAAAATGTCACCACAAAAAAACTTGGTTTTGTTTTACAATTTTTGACAACTGTTACCAAGGTGAAGACTGAAGATCTTTCGGGTCCAACAAAACAAGTGATCAGATTTAAAGGAATAGTTTGCGGAAAACACACTTATTTCCTTCCTCATGAGATTGACCTCACTGTAGCGTACGGTAAATATGAAGCTAGAGCCTGCAACCAGTTAGCTTAGCTTAGCATAAAGACTGGAAACAGAGGGAAACAGCTAGCCTCCCTCATTACCAGCACCTCTAAAGCTCAATCATTAATCTAAAAATGATTAGAGGACTATTTCTTGGTCTTAAACTGATTGCATGATGTATACTTCTATGCACAAAAGTTAAGCACATAACAGATAACCACACAGTCTCTGAGAAAGCTTTACTGTAACAGATAATTAAAATTAAAATTAAAACCAGGGCTTACACATCAGTCTACAGAGAGCGGCCTGGCATCCTGCAGGTAGCGTCAAATCAAAATCAAAAGCAGCGCTGGCTTCAGCTGAAGGAACTGCACTGAACAACTTTGAAAACACACTCAGGCTCGACTGCCACTCTGCCTGCTTGTTGTTGGTTACCGTGGCGCCACAGTTGAGTGACAGCACACTGACTGCTTCCTGTCTGTGTTGTTCGCTGAGAGCTGTCTCAACAAGAGCAAAGGTGTTTTGCTGTGGACATTTAGAAGTCAAATAACACCACAAATAAACCGATGTGCAGCTGCACACACATCTGACCTCCATCTGCTACGAACATCCCATTTAGCAGAGAGCAAACAGCTCGTTTATAACAGTAAATAATGCAGGATATCTCGGAGTGTTTCACAGCGGCCTGTAGGACAAAATGTTCACTTCTTACCCTGCTGATGTTTCATGAAACAAACACACAACAGAACAAGTGCGCGCACACACACACACACAAACAGACATATATACACACATATACACACACTCCAGTGTCAACACAAGCAGTCACAAGTCTGTGTTTCCGGCCTATCAGCTGTGGCTGTGCAACGGTGCAGGGCGTTTTTCTCTGAATAAAGTGACGAGGAGGGGAATTCCTGTAAGGCTCATGAAAAGAGCAGGGGGGGAGGGGGGAGGGGAGCAGGAGGGTCTGCCCAAACAGAGCAGGCCGGGGTGACGTCACTTAAGCCGGCTTTGGCACCCTCCAGGGGATCCTTCTCCCTCACTCTGTTTGTCAGAGGGGGAGGAAGTTAATGTGTTCTTCCAACTGGTGGTTGCCCAACAGCTCCGTCCCAGTGGGGAGACTTCCAACTCTCGTCCTACAGCTTCTCTTTCTGTTCCTTCTCTATAATGAGGTTGCATCTTACGGTGTAGTTTTGTTTTTGCTTTGAGCGTGCTTGATATGACCAGACATGTTTTAACCCTTGTGCGGTCTACCCGGTCAACCATGCCACTTTTGTTTTTTTGCGTCAAAATTTAAAATGAAAACTTTTTTTTTTAACGTTTTGGTCAACTTTTTCAACACTTTTGTTGTTTTTCCTGAAATTTTTCCTTTCCACTTTCAATTTGCTTTTCTTGCCACTTTTCTGACATTTTTGAAGCTTTTTCCGACACATTTGTCACTTTTTTGTCACAAATGCTATAAAATTTAATGAAACAGCCAAATTCAATCAAAGTTGAACGGATCATTTATATTACTTGTGAACAATTTTGACGACTTGGTTTTAAGAAACACAAATTTCACATGTACTAAGTTGTTGAAAGCGGGTCAAATTTGACCCGAGGACAACAGGAGGGTTCAAATAAATGTGTGTGCCGTTGGAAGTCCGATCACATTCGTGCTCTTGTTTACTTTAATCCGACAGTTCATGGTTGAAATCAAAATGTTGCCAATTTTAGACTGTTTTATTCAGACAAAGTTTAGCACGTAAGCATTTTTGTATTTATATATTGAATTTACTACCTGTTTAAAAGCTGTTTATTATTCGCAATATATGTATTTATGTATATAGCATATCTGTCTTCAACCGCTTCTAGTTATTTGTATATATTTACTACATGTATTTAATCTTTTACAAATAGTTGTTCCTATTTTTTAACTGCTGATCTATAGATTAAAATTTGACTTCCCTACTTTTTAACTGTAACATGCATTTTCTCTCTTTTCTTGTTGCTTTTCCTTCTTTGGTTAATAAAGTTACATTTAAATAATCTAAGTCTAATATAAAGCACATGACATGTCCTACATGAATGGAGTTTCCCTGTCATGCCTTAAAAGCAGCAAACCACTGATGTTTTTTTTAATCTTAACTGAGAAAATTTGTGGAAAAACAGAGACACCCAGCAGCGAAATTGTTCTTTTTTAAGAAGATTGTGTGTGAGTGCAAAACCAAAAGTCTGGAAAACTGAAGATTTTTTAAAGTCAACTTTAAATTTTGTATCATACAGTTGAAGCTCTGGTTAACACTGCCTGACAGAGAGATGTTGACACTGACAGGCTGAGATAACGCTGCAGGGTTTCAGTCAAACACAGCCTGCAGGTCACTGTTCTAAAGGGCCAAGGTCGATATTTAAAGGAGGGGATTCACCCCGCTCAGGGCAGACAGGCTGACAACCGACTAGCGTTTCATAAACACGACTAGATGGGCACCAAATGACAGAAGCATCTCCCTGAGTGATGCTTGCCTGTACGTTTAACCTCTGAAAAAAAAGTACTGAAAAAAAAGAGGAAGCTCCCTCTGCTTTATTTCTGGATTAGTCATTACGGGGAATTCTGAGGGTTTTACAGTTTGGCTGCAAAAGAGGTTCAGAAAATCCGATAAATATTGTCCTAGGACCAAAGACAACAAACAAGGTGACCAAGCAGTTTCTGCACTGTCATTGCCGGGGTACAGAAGATAAATACTTCACAGGCAAAGACTCCAGAATCAACATGATGCTCTGTAATTAGGCCGGCCAAAGCACCGGCATAAAGTTAGTGTTGGTAAAATAAGCACTGAGTCACAGACACGGCCTCTACTGTTCTTAAAAATGACCTAAGGAGGGATCACTCTGCAAACACTGCCCCTGTAGGTGTTTGTGTTTGTGTGGAGAGCAGTGGAGGACACACCGCCTCATCCCTGTGGGAATATCTGTGTTAATAACAGATGAGCTCCTGATAATGCAACACAGCCTGAATGAAGTAATCCAGCTAGTAACCTATAATACTCTGCCCTTTATGTGTGCCGGGTGTCCATTAGGTTAAAAATGTTGGCAAACACACACATAATGACACACATCTTCACAGTCAGTCTCTGTTGCCAAAAAAAATCCTCTCCTCTCCGCATACAACCAGACGCCCACGCTGACCCCTTCATACTCTGAATACCAAACTGAAACTAAGCCAAAACCACGCAGGGAGGAACGATGAACAACAAAGCTCAATCGCAGAGAAGGCTCCCATCATAACCTTCTTTTCTCTTGGCTTCATGTCAAAACTTTAACAAATTCAGTCGCGATCAGAACTGCATTCAGTCGCACACAAAGGCCACATACAGATGTTCTTTTGTTCATCTTAGATTTTTTGGCAAACGGCTTTAACTTTTATCAAAAGCAAAAGGTCTAACTGCAGTCTGAAACCTGTGTGGTCACTTAGTAAATATACTCATGTATAATTTCGAGATGCTTGGACTTTACTGGAGTATTTCCATTCTTAAAACTTCTACTCCACTACATTTATCTGACAGCTGTTGTAAACACATTTTACGAAAAGAAAATTACGATAAGCTTCTAAAAAAAATGTCTTCTCTTGTAAAGTAGTGTCTAGTTGTCTCATATTCACATTTCAGAACTTCTTACCTCTCCTGTTAATCAATATATATATAAATATATACCACTACTACTACTACTACTACTACTACTACTACTACTACTAATAATAATAATAATAATAATAAAGAAGTCCCAGGGTATGGATATATTTAACTTTGAGACTTTATGTACATTTCACTGATAATACTTCTGTACTTTTACATCAATAAAATGATATGAATACTTCTTCCACCAGTGTTAAAATTCCAGAGAAGCCTGAACACGGCCACTTACCATCAGAGACACATTTATAATGCAGAGTACCATCAGAGGAATCTAACACAATTCTGGCCAATACGTTTCATCCGGTTGACAGATGTTGCTCCTGTATCTCCGAATCTAATCACAGCGCCATCTTCGCTACGGGAGGGGAGACTATTACTGCTGCCTTCAAGGAAAAGAGACAACTCTTAATTAGATCTGGAGCTTATGAGGCTGAGTGCAGTGAGAGGCAGGTGTAATAAAAGAAAGAGCCTATACAGGAAATAAGGATCTGAAAGGTGTGTGAGGTCACTGATCATGTTACAAAACAACAGTGGGATCCTGCTCAGAATCAGCTTCTGAATCTCGCCTATTCTCTTTCTCCGTCCTCCTTTCTGCTGCTTCAACTGCAAAACAAGCATCAGCCTCTCCTCCATCGGCTGCCTCCCACACTCAGGGGAGGAGCTGCTGTACATGGAAAAATGTGAGACATGTTCACAGCATGAAATCCATTATGAATTCATTTAAACAAATGTTCTTTTTCTGTCTTGAATGAAGACAATCCTTATTTCAGGCTGTACCCAGTTTAGAGCCAAACTTATTATTTAATTAGTCGAGCAGCGGCTATTGCTTACAGTGTTGTACAGTGTTATTTCACTGTGTTTATACAGTGTGTTGTTAGTTTGTGTGTTACAGTGTGTTGTATTGTCACTGTTTCCTGAATCGTTTTCATTCTCGTTCACAAGGTTTCGATTGGACTCAATTACAATTTGATTCGTGATATTTCAGTTGTAAAACCAATTTTGCTTGGATGTGAAAGAGGTTCTATAATTTTACAAGGTTCCCTCCCTCTAACCTGGTGCATTATTAAAATTAATAATGTTTACATTAAGAGTTAACCCCCAAAGCAGTTGCACAGATGTACTTTTGAGGTGAGAGTCCAAGGGACCCCTTTTAAAATGTCGATGCCAATTTTTACTTCACCAAAATGTAGCCTATGAGTATTTTTAACCCTTTCCGACAAGCTAGCATGACATAGGTATTCTAGTTTTATATGAAACAGACAGAGAGTGACTCTGGAGAGGATTTTTTTATTGATATTTGATTATTCAAATAAATTTAATTAAAATTAAATTAATTGGAATTAAAACACTTTTTTAAAGCCAGCCCTAGTTGTTGCAGTGTGTTGTTACTTTGTACAGTCGGCTTGCCTGCAGAGACCGGTGGCCGGCTCTGCAGACTCCCACAGGGCTTTCCTGCAGCTGCTCTGAGGCTCTCTCTGGTTTCTCTCTCTGTAGATGCCGCCAGACAACCATCTGCTTTCATAGCTCATTTAGCACATACACAATCTCGTACATACATGGCTGGTACTGCATGTAAACACAGGGGGACATGTCTCGACAGCCTTGTGTACGTCAACCATTGAAGCGTTAGCACCAGAGTCCAAAATTAACCTTTTGAGGGATTCAACCTGTAAAAAAACAACAAAAACCTTAAAGTGCCCATTTTATGCTAATATTCAGGTTCACAAAATTGTATTTAGAGGTTGTACCAGAATAGGTTTTACATAGTTTCATTTTCAGAAATCACCATAGTTTTTGTTGTACTGCACACTGCTGCAGCTCCTCTTTTCACCCAGTGTGTTGAGCGCTCTGTTTTAGCTACAGAGTAACGCATCTTATTTCTGTACTATCTTTGTTGGGAGTCGCACATGCTGCTTCTTCCTCTGTGGTGTCTGTTGCCACCCACCTCCACAACATTCACTGCTGTTAGTCTGTGCTTTCCTCTGCCATCAGCAGTAGGCAGAAGGTAACATTACATAACCACACCGAGCACGAGAGACATGGCGTCCCCCTCCCTTTTTGTTCCTTCTCCTCCTACTCTAAATCCTCAATTTCCCCACCTTGTCTTCCCATTCTCCTCCCTCCTTTCTGCCTCTTCTCATCATCGTCACCCTCTTTTATTCCCATTTTCTCCATCTCTTTCAAGCCACTACTGCCCACTCCCCTCTGCTCTTTTTCTATTACAGTTTAAAAACAGTATAAGGACATGGGCACCCAGATAGCTCAGTTGGTAGAGCGGGTGCCCATGTATAGAGGTTTACTCCTCGAGGCAGCCGGCCCGGGTTCAAATCCGGCCTGCGGCCCTTTGCTGCATGTCACTCCCCCTCTCTTTCCCCTTTCACAACTTCAGCTGTCCTGTCCATTAAAGGCCTAAAATGCCCAAAAAATAATCTTAAAAAAAAACAGTATAAGGACATGGCCGTCCTATAAAACCAAAAAACTCTACTCACACGTTCACCATCCTATCTGAGCACAAAATAACGATTCCAGTACCAATTAGGGCTGCAACTAATGATCATTTTCCATTATTGATTAATCATTTAGCCGATAAAACCCACATCACAACCTCCTAGAGCCCAAAATGATCTCTTCATGGGCTTGTTTAGTTTGACCAACAGTCCAAAACCCAAAGATATTAAATTCACCTAAATGTAAGACAAACAAAATGCAGCTAATTCTCAACTTTAACAAGCCAAAACCATCATAGTTCTGGTGCCTTTGGCTAAAAAAAGGTGACTTAAATCATGAATGGATTATCAAAATAGTTGCAGTTCTACTAACGATATGTTTTTCTCCAAGTCAAGTTTTCATCCAAATATAGCACAAATCAAAGCAACAAACAACATTTACAGAAATTCAGCAATAGAAAATGAGAATGTCTGCCTCTTTCCATCCACTACTGTTTGTTAAGTGAACATTGGGAGTTGGTTCATCAAGATAAACAGCTGATGGAGCCAATTCTCCAGTCGGTTGCCATTGAACTGATGCAGGATGTAACGTGCCGACGTAATTAAAATACTGGCAGTCAAACCTCAAACCAAGGAAAACATATGGAAATTGTGATGGAAATATGCCGTTTGATTATTTTGAGTATTCATTTGAGAACTTTGGGTTGCATGTACACATGATGTTTTTCTTTCCATTTCATTTGCGTTTTGTTTATTTTTCCTCCTCATCCACGCGTATAAACTTGTGGCTTTTCTACTCAATTAAAAAATGTCCATGCAAACAATTCAGTGGAAACTTAGTGAGTGAGTAAATGCTCAACTCGGAAAGGAAGGAAATCCTGCAACACCGGAGGATTAACGGAGGCCGCTGCTGAGGTGGATCTTTCCAGGAAAGCTAACAAGATGACGCATTTAAAAGAGCGTAATGAAATTACAGCAGAACTTAACAAAGGAAAAGCAATTAACAAAAGGATGTTTTCAGATAAACAGTCAGGAGTGCATGCAACAGCGCTCATTACTGACCTCACTGCGTTTCTTTTCTATAATAGTTACATCTATTCTTACATGAAGTCACCCAGCTTGGGGGAGAGGGAAGCTAAGTGAGTCTGATGATCTCATGGTTGTTGAAGAAGAAGTCAGAAGTGTCTAAGTTCAGCGCTGCCCTATCTCTGGACCGAGCTGTTGCATAACACCGGCAGCTCATCCACAGGCTTATCTTGTCCTCATGTTGATTAGTCAGCTGCTGCAGCCTGGACAAGGAGGACGGATATGGCGCTGCAGGCCAGCGCTTGTTAGTGGTGTAGAAAGCCTCATGACTGACACGGTTAGAAGATGTAAATAAAGGAGACCAACAGGCAGTTAGAAACTTGTTTTGGTCGTGACATTGGTATTTTTTTTTGTTGAATTCAAACTGTAAAATAAGTACAGCTGGAACAGTTAGTTGATTAATTAATTAGTTGACTACTGCAACTATTGTGATAATCATTTGAAACCAAAAAAGACATTTTCATGGTTCCAGCTTCTCAAATGGGAAGATGTCGTGCTTTTTAACTAAATAAATGTACATGCGTGTTTTTGATATTGTCTTGTGTGAACAAGCAAACCGAATATTTTTGACGTGGATGGTTGGTTGTCTACAAAAACTAAACTCTGAAGACCTTAAGCACCTTAAGCTGTAGGAGACTGGAATGGATAGACTTTTTAGACCATTTTGTATGTGAATCAAGATAGTAAATTGGCAGAGTAATTGACAATGAAAGCAATAGCTAGTTTCAGCCTTAAAAAAAAGTGAAAAACTGTGAATCCTGATCAGTTTAAATGGATTTTTCCCATCAAAGCAGCACAAAAACAGGGAGGCAAGAAGGGGAACAATTACAAACTTAAGGAAAATGAAATGATGTAATGGCATAAGAGAAAGAGAAAATAAGAGGGAGATATTGAAACACACTGTGCCCAAATTCAAACAAAGCCTGCATCAAGGAATAAAACACAAACTGTTCAGCACAAAGACGAGCTCTCGCAGCACAATACCTGTTAGAAGGCAGAAGTGAACCAAAGAAGGTCGACACTTTCTCAGAGAGTTGCGGCTGCTGGTTTTCCCTCCCGGAGTCAGTTGTGCTTAGGGGGGAACACCTGACATTCCTGAACCAGGGAGACGGACACTTTCCCAACCAATAACCGCTGACATTCCTCTGCCTCTCTGTCTCCCGGAGAAAAATGCCTCTGCAGAGCGGAAAGCCGAGCGTCTGGCCGCCGTCTGTCCTCACACACCAACACACAGCTGTGCCGCTGTGCTTTCACTTCTCACTTCTGCCTGGTTTCTCCTCTGTCAGTGTAGCAACCACGCTTCTTCCTCCTCCCTGCCTGCCTTTGTGTTCCTTCTTTCCCCCTTCTCTCCTCTCCTCCCTCCTCGTCTTCCTTCTAAAAAAAAAAATCAACAACCCTACTCTAAATCAGGGAAAGCCCTCCCTGCCTGCCCGCCTGCATCAGCGCTGACTTCCTTAAGCCGAGCAGCAGTGCTCTTTCCTATAACGAAGCAAAAAAAAAGCAGGATAGAGGCTTTAAAAGCAGCACTAATTCCTCTCCAACACACACACACACGCTGTCAACATCAGATTAGCAGCTAACCTACTTGTTGCGTACAACCTCCCACGCCCCGACAGTTGCTATTAATAATCATCTATTCATTCTGTGCATTGATCCTATCTGTGTAGAGTGAGTAGGCGGGACTGATAGGAAGAAGGTGTGTGACGTACAGGATCAACCTGCACCTGAACGCACCACCCCCTCAACATCAACACACAGGGAAAAGACTGCTGAGTACGGGTGCAAGTCATGACTATGCTGAGAATATTTTACTTCTATTAGTTTAATCTGCAGATTATTTATTTGTCCTTAATGAATCCATTAATTTTTAGTCTTGTTTTGTCCGACCAGCAGTCCAAAACACTAAAAAACATAAGACAAAAAAATGCATCAAATCCTCATGATTGAGGATCTGGAACAAGGAAATAAGAAAATTGGCATTTTGCTTAAAAACTTAATTTTATGGATTATTCAATAATAATAGTAACAGTTATTTTAATAATTGTTACATTGCTAATAAATAGTTTCTGCTCTAATATAAACACAGTGTCCACTTCATAAGGTACCCATGTACAATCTACTTCGACGTTTTCGCATAAAAAAGGGCTACAGTATAAAGAACCTCACAAATGCTCTGCCAGTCACCACATTGTGTGGGTTTACATTAAAAAGTTTTGATGCCACCTGTGTGTGTTACCTTCAACGGTTAACTCTATAAAATGTGACATAAAAATGTCCAATGACTGTTGGTTTTGTCCAACAAACTTGAAAAAAGAAATTAAATGATGTCAAACACTGAAAAAGCTGCAATTCCTCCCATTCAAGAAACCTGAAACAACAAACATTAGTCATTGTGATCATTAAAATTACTTAAATGGTTAACCCTCATGTTGTCCTCAGGTCAAATTGACCGGTTTTCTTATATCAATGTTCTTTTTAACTACCCAAAATAACATGATTGATTCCACACAACGCTCTTTAGCAAATCTCTATTTGCATTAATTTTGGGGTGTCCTATTCAATTTTATAGCATTTGAAAAACAAATTGAAGTGTTTCCAAATAGTATTGGGTAAAAGTTGACATATTCCAGTCTGTGATTATCAATCAACATCAATTCCTTTAATTTTTGTCTAAATAATTCCAAATTTCTGCTTTTCTAATTCAAACATTAGGTATAATTTCCCATAAATGGAGGTTCATTGACCATAAATTCAAAAAATAATATGAACACTAAAGTTATTAAGTTAGTGTTACATAGTGTTGAAAACGTCCAACAAGTGACAAACATTGAAAAAAGTGTCAAAAGTGTTGAAAAAAGGGACAAAAACGTAAGAAAAAGTTAAAAACATTGATAGAAAGCGTCAACAAAAGTGCTCATTTTCAATTTTGACAAGAAAACAAGCGTTGAAAAGAAAATTACTTTCGGTCTTTCCGATAGTGAGAAGAGAAGACTGATACTAGACGGAGATGAGTGTGTTGATCTTCTCATCCAACTCTCAGAAAAAAAACAAAATGTTGGAAGAGTCCTTTGAGCCAAACAATTGCTTTCAATGAATCAACTGTTCATATCAGCACTACAGGTGTTAGAGGGTGTTTTCTTCATCACTCACTTACTGGACTGATGATAACACACACACACACACACACACACACACACACAAAACTGAGACGGAGACGGTTAGTCATGCCATAAACATACAAAAAGAAAAGAAATTGTGGTTATAAAGAATGCCTGGATTTCATTTTACACGGCACACCTGAACCTGAGCCTGAGTCACCCATCGACGCCCTGCAGGTTCCCACACACGAAAACTACGACGCTCACGCAAAAGTTCAAAAGGCGGCAGCTTCCTTATTTATTTATTTTGGTTTAAGAGTAGCCAGCAGCTTTGCTTAATGCTTTAACAGAAATCATTCAGAATGAAAAGTCTAAAAATATCACCAGAGGATTTATAAATCACTCTTCTTCTCTTTTCGAGGAGGGGAAGTCTCAGCTCAGAATTCCCCAGAGTCTCTCCCACCCGTGAGGCATCGGGAGCTTAGAAACCCCCCCCCCCCAGCATCTCTCCCCATGGCAACAGTGGCTAAAGGAAGACACAGCCCATGTTACGTAAGACGATGAAGCATTGCCGGTAGGCAGGCACCCCTTACTCCCCCTCCTCCTTTTCCTCCTCACACATATTTTCACAGCCTCACTATTAACCCTCTTTACATTTGTCCCTATCACTCTCTTAACCTGACATCATTCCCCCTCTTTCACGCTTTCTTTCACACCCTTAACTCTGGCGTTCTGCCATCTTCCCCTTCCACATCCTCGACTGCTGCTTCACCCGCTTTTCATTTCCCCCCATTCACCCTTTCCTCCAGTCTTTTTGGGGGGCATTTATCTTTGTCCCTGGCTGCAGAAACACTGCGATGCTGCCGCTTCATGGCTGAGCGGCTTAACGAAAAAAAAAGAAAAAAAAAAAGAAGAAGCAGCTTTTTCTACGGTCAACTGACCCGATTGCTTGATGGAGGCTCGATGTAACCGCCTGACCATGCAGAGGGGAGGGGAGAACGAGTTTCTCACCATAAAGCCTGCGTCATGTAATCAGGGTTTCTACAGGGTTCACCAATACTTTAAAGATCTTTTACTTCCACACACAATGACCACTAGTCCCGATCATATTGGTTGAAACATCAAAGTATGAAGGACGGTATGACCTACAATAATTCATAATTTTATCATATTTTTGGTACTTTCCAGCAGTGTATAACAATATTTGCATATGGTATGATTTCATTATTGCAACCTGGATAAGAGGCAAATCAAATGGATGGATGGAGCAGTTAAAAAAGGATCATTTAAGTTTGGATATTTCTTTAACAAACATCTAGAGGAAGATTAAGATGGTTGCTGGTCCACTTTAATCCCGGAACTCTCAATAACTTATTTCTTCCATTTACATCACCGGATACAGTAAAATTACTCTGGCTTACATTTCTCTAAATGTTTTGCTACTGGCTGTATGTTTTTGTAGTTTCTCCCCAGCTTTTTTGTTGCTGCTTCTAATTGAACTCTCAGTAAATTGTAGATGAATTTAATCCATCAGTCAGTTTTGTTTTTTCAAGACCGTCAGATAACATTCCTGACAGAGACACAAAAGCAAGGTGCTTCTTATTAACAGTAGTGCAACAGGCCAAGCAGTTAAACAATTTCAGAACAAGATATATTTGGGCGACAGAGAATACTGTTTTACTAATCAAGAGCCAGCAAACTATGGGGGCTGTTCTGCAGGTTTGCAATAAAACTACTTATTTAATTTGCACGTATGTCCGTCTTTTACATTATCGTCTAGTATTTATTGTTTTACCATTAAATTCTGCTTCAACATTTCCGAGACTTACCAGCTACCTTAGTTAACAGCACTTCCGCTTGATGTTAATAGAAAATGTTTCCTTCAAAGTGTATTTTTGCCATTGCAAACTAGTAGCGCATAAACGTAATTTCCAGGAGAACAGGGAGTTCAGGGTTGGCTGGACAATTTATCACCGTGTTTCAATTCTGACTGCCAACTGACCCACAACTTGACCTTGCTTTAAATATACTACATATTAATAATAGTATACTTTTTTCCATGGTCCTCATCTGCGTCCTGAGACTTTTGCCCCTGTACTCAAGAATTTTCCATTGCGCCCCACCCTGCCCAAAGTCCTCTGAGCCCCTGTGACCCCTTTGGCCCTGATCCCCTAAAAATATCATGTGCAAACTCTAAGCAGTATTAATGGTGAATGTGGAAGGGATGTGTTGAAAGTAGCATGACACAGATTAAAAAAAAAAAAAAGCACAAACAACAATATAATGCAATAATTATATAATGTCTTTATTGTCATTACACATTATACAACTACATTTTCTGTGAATCTCCTAAGAAGGTTACATGTTATGCACACATGATCGCACGCATACACACCACATACACACAACTGTCCACACTGTTTTGTGCCGTTCAGTTCAGGGATGGCTCCGGTGTAGAAGCTGTAAAATTATGGTATTTTTGTAATGGTTTTACATTTTCTACATACTAATATGAAATGATTAGTAGAAATGGAGAAATGACCTGTAGCCTCAGACAGCTTTGATGACCTAGTCTGTGTCATTCGCTGCCAACCGTCCTCACAAAACTCATCTAAAAAAGATGGTTAATCAGCCAAATGTTAATGTTTATGTGCAGATTTTAAAAGAAAGGTCAAACAGAAGAAACTAAAGAGTAACAAAATACATGTGCAGGTAGAAAGACTTAATAGGAAATATTTACCTGTAGCTCCAGGCAGCTCCAGTGAGCTGGTCAGCCTCATTATGTTGGTTTTCCTCACGGCGCTTAGCTGAAAAGTCAGATAGTTGTGTGACGTAAAACAACTAGTCGTGCATCACCAAGTATTAATGAATGCAATAAACTGATAATGACACTTTTGAAGAATGTTTTTGTATAGGCTTTGACACAGGCTAAATTGTAACATATGCCTATAGCGGGCAGAAAGCATGAACCACAAGAAGCACAAAAAGCAAACGCTAAGCTAACGATAGCTAGCTAGAACAAACTGAAAAATCTACAATATATTTAGAAATCTTACCTGATTTTCTTGGTGATTTGCTACCGGGAGCCGATGTGCTCCGTGTGGCCGACAGTGCTGCTGCGTAGGCATGACGCAAATGTTAATGTACAACTGAAAGTTCTTTTTTTATTCTCTTCTTCTTCGTTGGTTGTATTTCCAGTGTATTAAACGCGTTGTGTGTTACAACAGAAAATGTATTTCTTCGTTGACAATAGCTCAAAAAAACAAAAAGAGTTGTAATGTTTTAGGAGAAGAATTTGACACAACTCCTCCTTGGGTCTCCAGCGATTAACCGGCAAAGTGTGAAGTAAATCGGTTGTACGCTCCTCGTGATATGCGCGATTACACAAACAAACGCAATGTTCTCTGATTATATTAGTAGGGTGTTTGTGTGTATGTCTTTAAAATATTGACCAGACCTCGCTGACCCCACAAAACCTTCCCGATGACTCACACTGTTTAGGGGCTTTCAATCTTTCACCATCGACCCACTGGAGTCCGGAGGGTCCTGGGCAGTCAAGGACGAACTCCTCACCCCTGTGCTCCCCTTCCCCTGACAGACTCTTCAGGGCACACAACACTCACTTCCTCCAACTCCTCCTCCGCATCCTCGCTCAGTCAATACCTTACAAACACACAAACCGCAAAGATGAAAACACATAACCTCCTGATGGCAAGCAGCAAAAAAGCAAAACAAAGAGTTTATGAATGAACAAGCTTCTTGTTCTGTGGCGGGGCCCCTGGCTCTCTACAGAGGGAAGTGATTTGCGGAGATGTAAAGGGTCCACCGATTCCTGTAAAACGCCCACAGTCTGGAGTTAAATCGCTCTCAGCTCCAGCATTCAGCATCCTGCTTTATGCTGATGGCAGCCTGTGTGAGTCCTCAAACTGAATGAACATTAGCATGAATGTTTGTAGAAGTAGCTTATTCTTTGATCAGATACTTAAAGATTCCATTTAAAATGTTTACACTTTAGGCCATATTTTATGAGTGTTAAGACAACATTTTAAGAAACGACCGTGGATGACTTATTACCGGGTTAAATTGGCGTGGTAACTTATGGTGAACGCACCTGCTGAACGCACCTAACCTGCTCGGGAGCAGGTTAGGTGCGTTCTTAGAAGATCCGGTGATACTATATTTTTTATTTGCTTCTCACAATCGCTTACCACTGCCAGGGTTGCAACTGCAATAATAAGCTAAAGCAACAACAGTTTATGGAAAACACATGTGTAACTTTGGTCAGATATTGTGCCTGACGAGGAAGTGATATTGGTAAGCTTTGATTTAAGCATAACAGTGTCGGCAATTTCTTTGCCAGCGTTCCTTCCTGTATTGCGTTTTTCATGTAAAACCGTGTCTCTGCTCTTCAGATTTATGTAGAATTATAGTTCTTTTTCTTCTTCTTTCTTCTTTTGTAAAATATGCAGCTCTGGTACATGTTTTTGATTGGTCAAGATGTGCAAACACTGCCACTTTTGTGTGAATGCGCGCATCGCCGGATTGGGGAAACCCTGGGTTGATTGAACACAGCTTATGTGGGTCTGCATTTGTTAGGTTAGGTGAGCCGGGTAACTGAAATACATCCAGGGCATGTTGATCTTACAGGCTTCTGGAGTCCTATCGAGGTTAGCTTAGCTTAGCATAGAGACTGGGATCAGGGGGGAAAGCTAGCCTTGTGTCCAAAGTGAAAAACAAACACAATTACAGTTCACATTTCAAAACAAGTCTTGTTTTTAAGTTAAAGCAGACTAGATTTTCATAGCACTACCATCCAAAACTATTGTCTCAGCAGCGTTGTGTCAAAAAACAGAATTTCCTTCACCGCACACCACAAAAGACTTGCTGCAATTTTCTCTAATCATTTCAAATTGCTTGTTTTGGAGCTAAATACACAGCACTTTCTCAAGTTTTCTCTCTGAGCTTCTCCACAGATCACACAATGTTTAAAGGGAAGGAGGACAAAAGTAAAAAAAAGTCAACACTTGAAAAACGCAGTGAGGCGATGGGATGATCTCTACTGGAGCAGAGAAGTGCTGTGTGGAGATTTTTAAGAAAGCAAATGAACACGTCTCCTGACAGTGAAGTGTTACAGAGGAATATGCTTCAGTTTGTCGGCTGTAAGCAAGCAACGTTTCCTGTTCACACAAAGCCTGATAGTTATTAGATAGTCATTCCCCCGCCTAATGCATGTGACCCCACACAGCCGTGCTGTGATTGGCCGCTGAGCGCAGCGATGATGGCAGACGTCCCACGCAGCAGAGAAACAGCCAGTGTCACTGTTGATAAATACAGCCCACAGCCTGACCTTAAAGGAAACCATACAGCTAACCTCTGCCTTCTCACTCATCTGCCCACCTGCCCTCCGCTGCAGAGGACTCTCCCCTTGAAGGGTGACTAGACTCACAAACTGACACCTAAATGTTATTTATGATTTTAAATCTAGCATAAAGTGTGTTATCACTGAAGAAAATACATCAGGGTTAATGCCCCAGATGCCGTGAGCAGAATTAAGACACTGACATTGAATTAATTATGAGCCATTATGTCGCTGCAGCAAACTGCTCCCATCAATGCTAATGGCAGAGCAGCTTCATAAAACGTATATAAGGGAAATCAGAGAGTCAGCAGCTCTCCTAACGGCCTTATGAATCAATGCATGATGTGAGCGCAGCCTGACTGGACCAGACGGACGCAGACTGAAAAAAAGAAAGACGAATAGAGAGCAGAGAGGGGTATTCACAGAGGAGTTTTTGAACCAACTAGAAATGTCTAAATGTACCTCCGGGCTTGTCAGTCAGAGGACAGGAAGGGGAACACCAGAGTTAACTGACAGCTACACATTCCGCCATTTCGGGTTGCATTGCCAGTATTGTTGCCCTCCTCTCCTCTTAGAGCAACTTCTTCTTTTTCCTTCAAACCCTCTCTGAGCCCATGACTTTCCCCTTTTCCAGCCGTGGAATACGCAACATCAAGCTGCAGCATTTTGTCATTCCGACTTTTACAGTTTAAAGCTTGGTTGAAGAGGAAAAGTATGTGTATCGATTACAGCAAAATGCAACATGCACAAGCACTTAAATATCATGTATTTCAGCTTTATTTATCAAGGACAATGCACACACTTATAATACATAAAAGTAAAATGTGCCAGAATTCGCCTGGAGGCTATTTTACATCTGCTGTCCCTGAAACTAGGACTTTCTTTTCATTTCTATTAGCTCATATGCTAAACGTTCTGCTAGGTAAAGAGAGGTAATGCTGGTCAGATTATTACTGTGGTAGAACAAGGTTTTGTGTATGTTAACAGGTCCCTTCAAAACTTTTCAAAGCCCAAGGTGACTTCCTCAAATGTCTTTTTATTTAAGCCAAATTCCAAAACACAAATATATTCATCTTACAACGATTTATGAAAAACAAGAGTAACAAATCCTCACATTTGATAAGCTGAGAACTGAGAATATTTGGCACTTTTTTCCCTATTATTGCTTGAAAAACGACAAAAACAATGAATCATTATCAAAATAGTTGCACTTTTGGCCCCTGTCGATGGACTAATTGTTTCAGTTCGAAGGGGAAAAAATATTAGTTTTTACAGACTAATCTGATATGAGAGTAATCTCCTCAGCAAACTTAAAATTGGCTCCAAGTTTATTGTATTCTTTGTGCCAAAGGAGATAATAAATACAATGATCTTGAACAGTGGCACATATTTCTTTCTGTTCATGTTTGACCTTGTGATGTTGTGACTTTCTGTTGGCAACGGACCAATCCCCGAAGTGGAACGTCAAGGATATGGACTAGGTCCAACCTAATTAAGATTCTGACTTTCCCTGCTTTTTTACCATTTGCTGTGTATCTGTATTAGCTATTTTCTACCAGTTTTCTGAGCTTTTCTCTCCCCCCCCCCCCCCCCTCGAATGCTTATCTGCTCTCCTCCGTCTTGTTACCCCTCCCTGCACATTCGTAGGAGGTTCCAGCAGTAGGACACAAGGAACAGCACCTGCAGACCGAGATTCATGCTGCTCTGTTTCCCTGGCAACCACTACATTGGGCTTTGAGTGTGCAAACCATTAAGCAATCCCAGCTCTGAGCACACACACACACAGAGAGAGAGAGAAAGAGAGAGAGAGAGAGAGAGAGAGAGAGAAAGAGAGAGAAAAGCGCCCCCACACAACATACCTTTTAAGGGTTTCCGGTTTGCAGACGTTCGCTTTTCTCCGGTTTTTTTCTCCAAATTTGAGTTTTTCCAAAGTTTTTTTTTTTAGCTTATTTTTAAACTCCTGTAGCTTAACTGGCGTCAAATTTTCCTCACAGTCATAAAAAGACCCCCTGAGAATCAGCAGCCCCCGTCTAACAGAGGCAGGTTCTGTTGGGGCATTTCTCTGCAGATGACATACATCTTCAGTGTGTACAGGAGCTCTCCACCCCCTCAATGTGTCCTCAGCACATCTCCAAATAATGTGACATCCAGCTTCGGCTTCGCTCCTGCTTCACCAACGCGGGGACAATTTCCTCCACTGTTCTGGGTCTCTGTGCTGACGTGAGCAGAAGCAAATCCTGCCGGCCCCCACCGTGTTATTTTTCCGTCATTCCAGCTAAGATGCTCACCTTTCGGAGTTGCCAACATCAATGCTGCTCAACAAAGTTTCCAGGAAGTGGCTCCGCGGGCCGCAAAAGCTCACCTGTGGAGGGAAAGGGTACTAACAAGTACGAGAAGGTCACCGTTCGTTAGCTCCAATTTAACTCGGCCTGCCTGAGTCCTTCACTAATGCTTCAGTTTGAAAAGTTTAAGCCCAATAATATGACTGATTGGGCAGCAGGCCTTGTTACTGACACAAGATGAAGACACACACACACACACACACACACACACACACACAAAGCTGTAAACAGTCAGGTAATTTGTCTTCAGGGGTCCGTACGTAAATGTCTGAGTGGGTGGTGAGACACGGTGACCCACACACACACACACACACACACACACCTGGCTCATCTGGGGACGTCTGAGCAGCGAAAGGTAAACAGGCTTTGGCAGGCTGTTAATGAAGGATGCCTTGATCATTTCTAGAACATTCTGTGCATCTCTGCCTCCACAGAGAGACGTTCGCAGAACAAAATGAGAAGGTGGATGCCTTAAACAAATGAACACACAAGCATGCACACAGTTGAAACACACACACACAAAGACACACGCACAACCTTTTCTGCACAAGCAGGCGGGTGGTGTTAGCTGTGGTATTAGTCACCAACATCTCATAAACAGGCCGAGTTTGACAGACATTCAAACAGAGTCTGCACGTAGCAAATGTTTTTAGGGGAGGTGGGAGGAAGAACTGCTAAAGTGGGACAGAATTTAAATATTTTCTTTGTCTTGAGAGTTAGTGAACTAAAGATCTTTGGTCTATAAAAATCCCAATAATAATCAAAAAATGAAAATAATTGTTAGTTTAGCTTAGGTTTGAACAACATACATTTTAGCAGTTTTGTTTCACTCTAAAGCATCATGTTGTCGCCTCACAAGATCTACAATGTAAAGATACATTACTCATGCTATAAGTGATCTTAGATGTTATATTTGATTATAAATTGTTTAAATTAATCATTTATTCAGTTACAGCGATAAAGGATTAACTGGATGGCCGATGCAGTGCAGTAATTAACAGGGCGGCCATTCCCCCCAAGACTGTAGAATAGAACAAATCAGAAAGGATTGCCTTCAATTTAACTGAAAGAAATGTTGCATTGCAGTGTTTCCATTTCAGCTATGTTGATGGTGAGAGTCTTTACTGAGAGTCTGCTGTCTCTCTTCTCTCCTTTGATCCTCATGTTTCATTCAGAGCAGGGCCAGAGCCACGTGCGCACACACACACACACACACACACACACACACACACACACACACACACACACACACACACACACACACACACACACACACACACACACACACACACACACACACACACACACACACACACACACACGTGAACGGTGCATTAGCAGCCGTCCACTAAAATATACTGTTGGTTGAAGTTAATGTATAAACACTGCAGCAGCAGTCTGATGTGTAGAGAATGGGCTGTAACTGGCGGGGGATTTCACACCAACATGGGGCCCAAAGGCTCTTTGTTGACGCCCTAAAACTTCCCGACTGACCAAAAGAAAACGAAAAGGGAAAATCCAGGCAGAGGTCAGGATCTCTGCAGATACAGACACCACCCCACATCTAGTGGGCCATAAGTGGTGATGGAGAGGATTAGTTTGTGAAAAAATTAAAAGTACTCAGCATCATCAACTTCTATGTTTTGCCCAACTTACAGTCCAAAACACAAAATTGTTGTAAGGATTTGAGAACATAAAATGTTTTGCTTTAAAAATGACTTAAAATCGATTTTGAAAATAGTTAATAATGTTAGTGAATTTTCCATCGATCATCAATTACTAATTGTTGTAGCTCTGATTCTTATAATTCATTGAAAAACTAATACAAGGTTTGTTGTCTCTTCAGTTCTCTAAATCACCTAATTATAATGTATGCACCACTTCCAATTAACATTTGAATTAATACTTCTTAATTTATTTCTACTTAATTTATAATACTTTCTGAATTTACATGGAGCACATTATAAACATTGGACTGGCAGTTACAAAAATCAACAAGCTGCAGTCTGAAAGGCATTACAAATTGGCCAACTCACAAATTGCTTTATGTAAACCAGATGTTGCCAGGTGTTGGGGAGGTTCCTCTCTTTTACCACCATATATATATATGCATATATATATATATACATATATATACACATATATATACACATATATATATATATATATATATATATATATATATATATATATATATATATATATATATATATATATATATATATATATATATATATATATATATACATACATACATACATACATATATATATACACATATATACACACATATACATACACACATATATATATATATATATATATAACCCGTATACGTGTTACCTTGAGGGCAGATTAGTCAGGGAGAAACCGCCCTCCATCTACCAAATGACCTGAGGTGATAAAAACATTATTAGATCCCCCTCACACTTAAGAGTTCACACAAAATGGACAAAGGGCACAAGTGCCTGAAAATCAAATTTTCCATAGATAAAAATGTATTCACCTGAATGACTGAACGATTAAAACCAGCACAGATTGAAAAAAGATTAAAAGGATATGCTTTTATTCCTCCATTTATAAGGAGGAATCAATATTTCCAGATAGCCTAGTGAGTTTCTTTTTACCACTTTCAATTTTATTCACACAAAATCTGGTCATAAAGATTCCTCCCTCCCTAACACCGCTGTCTCTCTGTTAAAGTGAAAGCTTCTCCGCGGTTACCACTAATTCAAACAGACATCCCCAAACTAGTTTCAGCCCGTCTGTTGTAGTTACTGTTGCTAAAACCCTGGTTTATTCCTGCCTCAGGAAGAGAAGTTCCCTTTGTGTAAATCTTGCTGTATTCGAACACACTGTAATTTGAAGGGACCGTACGGAAACACTGGTTTGGCTGCCTAAGCATGACACAACACGTAAAAATCCATCCGCTCGGGCCAAGATGTTAACCCTTTCTCTGCAACCCTGAGGCATTTACTAGTTTTAAAATCCTAAAAAGTAGACCGTAACAGTAATCCGTAGAGTCATCCTCAATACCTTACAGCACACTCAAACTTCCTTATGATTTTTTTGCGCAAGGAAATCAAAAGACAATATTATCATTTTTGGACATATTTCATTTTAAGTTTCACGGTCAATTGATATTTGAGGGTCGGTGTTGCTAGGGAACGCATAAGATAGCAACCTAGCATGCTAGGCTAACTAGCTTACACTCGAAAAGTGGTGGAAGAAGAATTTTTCACCTAAAAGTAGCAATTCCACCGTGCATTTTGCAATTAAGTTAAAGTGCTAAAGTATTAGCATCAAAATATTCATAAAATATAAAAAGTAGAAGTACTCATTATGCAAAATGGCACTGTTCAGAATAATATATATATTATTAGATTATGATTGTTGATACATTAATGTGTTTATCACTCTAAGCTGCTGGTAAATGTGGATATAATGTTTATAATAATAAATCTTAATTTATTTGTTGACTATGTTTTGCATTGTTTGCATGTCCACTGTAAAAAAAAGTGGCACTATGCATTACCTTCAGCACCTGCAGTACACTAATTACACTCTTTTAATAGTGAGAAGAGAAACTTTAGGCTAAGTTGGCCTTCATTTATGAAACGTGCGTTCAACATAAAAGAACGTTAGGACGGGCGAACCCTGAATCTTGCGCAAAGTAAGGCATTTATCAATTTAGGAGTTTAGTTCTGCATATTGTAAGCTAACTATAAACCCCCATTGGGCTGCTACATTCCGAGTGTTAGCAAGCACGATAGACATCATCTCACTACTAGTACCTGCTCCCTCTTCTATGCCAAAATTCTACGATAGAGTGTTGTGAGCTAGGGCGCCACAAGTGAACAATTTCTATCTGCCATTGACCAACATATTTTGGCTTGTTTTTCCAGCCCCTCTGCTGTCAAGAGACAGGGTCGGAGTGGTGGTCCAGCACGGGGGGCGGAGGACTCACACTCTCCCTCACAGCTCACCGCTGCCTGGTTGCTCTGACTCATGAAAAACACACAAGTAAAGTCAAAGAAACTGCATAAACTCTGCTACTTTGTGTTTATTTAAATATAGGTACACCTACATGTAGGCCTAAGCGATTGCAAGGTATATTACTTTACCATTAGGACTATAGAATATGTATATGTGTAGGATGTATAAATTAAATAAATAGAATAGGCAAAGAGTTTACAGAAGAGCTTCACAAACCTTTCTAACCTTTATTTTAAGACACTTCTAAAGGTAAATTAAGCTCAACACAAGGGCCAGAGAAGCCTGACTCACAAGGTAGCTTTAAACCAACAAACGGGGTCTGGACGTTGCTGGGTTAGTGTTGAACTCCAATCGGTGCAGTTTATTCATACATGGATATTTAACCACAGTCAGTGCTGAAGTCAGAAGCACGGTTGATCATTAACAGGAAACTGTTGTCAGTTTGTTGCAAACTACTGAGGTGGTAAAGAAATACCATGGAAATCTGAACTCCTTTCACATTTTGGACCATGAAGGCAATTTTTCCCCTGCTTAAAGCAAAATATATTCACCAGCAATTAATCTGCCATCAGCGTTAATGTAATAAAACACAAACTTTATTTCTGTTCATAAACATCCTTGTCAGCACAGTGAAGGATGTTGATGGGATGAAAACTCCATCTCATGTCCCTGCATCTGATTTATAGGGTAAACATTTTCCACCTTGTTAAATGTACCCCTTTTCATTGCAGTTGTTCACCATTTATCACGCAGCATGTTCTCCACTAAAGACCTGTAGGGCTCTGGGGCGAGGAGCCTTTTTTATAAGACAAGAGGAATGCAAGAGTCAGTTCTATAAACACTGGTGTTGCTAACAAGTCTGGGCATTTTCAGGGGCACTTTGAAAAAAAAAAACGCCACACAGAGCACTGACTCCACGTAGCCACATAAGGCCCCGTCTGGATGAACACACCAGTGGTGGGAGAAAGTAGCACGCAAACAAAATGCTAAAGTACGAAAAATGTGCACTACAGATGATAGACTAGAGATTTACTCACTGAGAAACACTGGTTAAAAAAAAATCTAGTAGTTGGAACGACACAGTTGAACCTGAATGAAAAAACGTTTTCATTAGTTTTACAGTTTCTCCTTTACACATTAAGAAAACCTATTATACTACTTCACAGTTTTTCATTCATACCTTTATTTAACCAGGATAAAGGTCATTTAAAAAGCCTTTAAAAGAGTAAAGTGAGACCAAGTATTGTGGTTAATTCTGAAGCTGATTCCATGGAGATGGTGCTCCAAAATTAAAAGCCTTTTTGCCAAAGTCAGTGCGGGCTTTAGGGACTGTCAATAAAAACAGTTCCTGTGAGTGCAGGTGATATATCCCTGCAGACCTCGGGAGGATCTAAGTGTTCAGATAAGGAGAAAGAAGTTATAATACTGCCTTATAAATGAAAAGACGCCAGTGCATCCAACGCCGAATGGAGAGGGAAAACCACCTGTTGGCCTTGCAGCAGTGAGTATTACGTGCATTTCAGCTGCAGTCCACAGAGAGAGAGAGAGCGAGTCTGTCTGAAGGGGAAACCACTGTGTGTATTCCTGCCTAGAGACCAGCTGTTTGAGAAAAGTAAACAAAGACTAAAGGAGCGGGACAGGAGTTCCTCACTTCCTTCTTTGTTGCCCACAAACTGCGTCATTGGACTCACAAATACAGGAGCATCAGGGAGGTTAGAAATCTGAACACTTGCTGCAAAAAATGTGATTAAAAAGTTCATAACACCTTTGTAAAATTAAGATTTAAGTGAGTGAAACCGCCACCCTTTATGCATTTCATCCTGTTCAACATTACTTTGTTAAAGATTATGATTTGGCATTTTAGGCCTTTATTTCCACAGGACAGATGAAGACATGACAAGGAAGAGAGAGGGTAATGATGTGCAGCAAAGGGCTGCAGGTTGGAGTCAAACCCGCGGCCGCTGCGTCGAGAAGTCAACCTCTACGTATGTAAGCCTGCTCTACCAACTGAGCTAACCCGGCTTCAACCTTACTTAGTTAAGCTGTTGAGTTTTATGAATGAAAAAATGAATGACATGAAATGCCCTTCGAGGGTAAATGATTTAATGAGCTATGTTGGGTTTTCTTTCTTTACAAAGAGTGAAAATCAGAATCAGAAAATAACTGAGTACGCAGCCTAAAACAGCGGACAATTCCTTTAGTTAATCTGTTTACAGTGATTCTTTATTAGGATACAGATAAAAAAAACAATCAGGAATGCTCTCCCGAAGATTCATCACAACAGACTCAAAGTTCCTTCCTCTCTGACGATTCTATTGATCTGTTCATGTTTTGTTCATTTCTGCATTTAAACAGAGTCACTAGTTTAGGTAAATAGAAGGCATTTATTTTGACTGTTGGTAATAAACCAAAATTATGATATATAACTTAATATTATAATATTATAACTTACAGCAGAATTATATCATCATTAATAGTTATCTTAGATTTTCTCTATGTGACTTTGCATACATTTGCTAATGATTATGAATATTTATCGATACCAGAAAATAATATTTGTTTCAAACATTCTGTTGCCTGCATTTAATGCGACACAGACCTAAAAATTTACTAGAGTTGAATTAATTAATCTCTGCCACAGTGACTAAGATAATTTACTGTACATCTTTGAATAACCAATGAATGAATTTATAGTATTATGGTTGAAACCTAATCTGCAGGAAAGTTAATAACTGAGTCATCACTTAAATCACTCTCTGGTTCAAGCTTTTTAAATGTGAAGATTTACTGGAAGCGCCTGGCGGTGGCGCTATGGAAACCAAAAATCGGACTTTAAACTTAAATTTGGAACTGTTTATCTGTCTCAATTTTTTTTTTTTTTAACATTTCAATAAAATACGATTCCATTTTAATTGTAATTTTGATACCTGTTCTCGAAGCCCAGTCCTTTCAAGAAGCTGTATGCTATACAATGGGCCGGCCCTAAACCTGAGAAAGGGAAAACTACATTTATAAAACTACATTTATAAAACTTACTTTAGCCATGAAAATTTGAAGCTGTTGCTGAGGTGTTTTAAATATCTGTTTAAGATATAATTTATAATTTAGTCCAGTACAACAGCAACTGAAATATTACTTACTAATAAAGAGTTTTTAGTACAAGTATTATTTCACAAACTGTCCCACAGTGCCAACAGAAACAGTAATCTTCTTTTAGGACAGATGTATTGCGGGGCTGTTGGATTGCAGAGTATTAGAGTATAACTATACTGACACTTGGATTCAATAAAGTTTGCGCTTACTAAAAAAATGCAAAATTGCATTCAATAAGTCACAAAATATTCACACTAAACAAAAGTGAAGGTAATATCTTATCATGGCTCATATTAAGTTTTGAAGAGAGCTCAGACTGCAGCTTCACTGACAACAAGCTTGTACTCGTCCCATCATACAAGCAAGCCATGCCGCCTTGAATTCACCTGATAGATGTCAGCGGTGCAGCCCCGTCGGGAAGCTGTCAATAAAACAATTCATTCTTTGTGTCCCACGGCAGGACAAAGGTGTCAGGTCAGATTTCAGTTGATGGAGAGCGAAATTTTCTTTTATAAAGTCAGACTGTTGCCAAGCCTCTGAGGCAGAAATGACCCAAGAAGAGTCGAGGCTTCCCATCATCCAGCCAAGACTCTAAAGTAAATACCACATCTGCATCCGTGCTGAGATGAATTACTGCTATGTTATGAAGCAATTGAAATTGTACAGTGTACAGTGTTAAAAGGCTCTTTTAGCTTCAAGCACAGCAATTTAAAATTAAGTCTTAGGCATTACGAATCGTTGTGTGAAGGCTTCAGGGCAGTATGAGGAGAGTTACCAGGAAAAGACATTCTCTACGGCAGAGTTTAAGCATGTGATAGCATGCCACGCAATTATCATTTCCTGTGTGATCAAGGGAAAGCCTTGCGCGAAGGCCCGGGATGAGAGGTGATGAACTTAGTCAGAAGGCAAAACAAGAAGCCAAACAAATGTCTCAACACGTTATGAGACGATGAGGAAGTGAACCGGGTCCCCACAACATGTTGAGTCATTTCACCAGAACTGGAGACGGCAAGTTACATCGAGTTCAAGATCACACCTCTAAGACACTGTACTGTATTTAAATGGGAGACTGTGCTGCTTCAGCTGCCTTTAAATGTAATTGTTTAGCTAATAAATCACAATTCAGGCAGGTGGGGGACCAGAGGAAGGCTGCATAGGGACACAAAACATGCACAACAAGATCAAAGCGCAGCAAAACGACTACAAAATGATGCTAAACAAACACAGACACACACAAAACGAGTACAGAAAGCCTACAATACAAAGAGGCTCGTTGTTTCCGGGGGTCTTGCTCCTATGTAGGAAGGATGGGGGGCCTTGTACATGCCTGTGTCCAGGGGCCTGTTGTCTCATATGTCCATGGCTGTAGGATATTTGGATTTCCAAATATCAGCTAATTATAATTTTATTTCATATTAGAATACATTGTTATTCATTTGGAATTAATTTATTACCCTGAATAAAAAAGGTAACTTTTAATAATGTACAGTTTATTATTGCTGAGAATCAGGGCTTTTAAATTAAGAGTCTTAACCCACTTTTACTCATAGTACGAATGTGGCCCCACTCTTTAAACCAGTCACTAAACCTCCCCCTGAATTAAGAGCCTTCCATACCAATCAAACTACTGTCAATTATACTCTTTTCACGTCTAGATCTTTTACCCTCAAGTACAACAAAATCCCCAAAACGCTGCAGCAGCTCTATTGTTTGCACCACAGGCAGCAAGGGAACAGTCAGCATTAAAAATAGAATCAAGTATTGGCCGCCGCTCCTATCGTCCTCTGTTGGTACTGTTCTAAAACTTAATTATTTATGTTGTTTGGCCAAGTAATCTGAATGAAATGGAAAGCACAAGAAGTGTTTATATGATAAATACACAGAGGGACTCTGGCTCGCAGCTCACAGACATGAGGAAATCTGCCGTGTGGATCTGCTGCTGGGGAATGGCAGAGATGCACATTTTCACACCCAGCATGTAACGCTGCAAATTCGTAGATCTGTGAACTACAAACGTCTGTTGACACGTAAATCTGTCAATACTCAAGATAACACGAAATCCTCCATGCCAATTGGTGTTCTGTGTTAGCATGGGAGGATGCAGTATCTCCACCATGTCAAATCTGTTCTCTTTAATATGTACTTTTGTTGCATTCTGTTGTGTGTTGTAGTCGGAAGAAGGATTTCCCAAATCGAGAAATGGGACCATCTGAGGAGCACATGTATGCAGCAGTAAACCCAAAGTCTTTCACTATTAATAAGGGAAAAATCCAAACTGAACCGTTTTTACACATTAAGTCAAGATAAAAAGCAGCCAAATTAGGAGGAAAAGGTCAAGGGCAATGCTGGTTGACTCCAACAAAGGGAGCAACTTCAGTGGTGTGAAAATAGTTTGGTTACGCTGTAAAAAGGTCAGATCAACAACAAAGCATAGCAACATGCAGGCAGTGTAGGAACACTCCATAAGAAGTCCATCTGAAGCAGAAGCAACCGGTCAAGTACAAAGAAAGCCAAGGGTCACACAAGCCTCGCTGTCCTGGGAAAACAATGCACTTCCAAAAGAAGAACAGCCCTGCTGTTAGCTACGTCTTGACGCATTGTTTAGATAATATAGCATGTTTCAGACACAAAGGCAACTAAAATGCTGCATTCCATCTACCTCAGTAGTTGGAGGTCTGAACTGGGAATGACGTCAAACACGAGTTCATTGCGCTCCAGTAACAAGTTGGAAGCCCACTATATTTGGCAATACCAGTGTATAACAACGCATCATGCTTTATTTTCTGCATGCAAATGTAGCAACATGTCCAAAGCTAGAAAACAGACAGTACTGTGCAAGACTGACTTAATTAAGCACAACTAAGACAGGAATGTTAATTAAGAGTACATTCATACACCTTTCACTGCTGTTGATGATTGAGCCCAACCGATATGTCAGCAGGCCGACATGAGGCATTTCCAGAACTATCGGTATCGGCATTTATAATGGCCGATAAAACAAAAACATAAATGCTTTGGATAAAAGAATATAGAAATAACTACAATAAAAATGGACGGTCAACCATGTTATGAGTGTTGGCGTTGCATAGTTTGTCCACCAGAGGGCGCTCTACAACGTCTCTCTTGGCAACACTGACTATTTTTTTGATATTGTATTTTTGTTCAAAAGACTTTTAGTTTCATATCTTAAGATTGTTTTTTTATACATGTTATTTGTAAGAACTGTAATATATTTAGATTTTCCTCTGTTCTGTTGTGACAATAAAACAGATTTTAGTGAGGACTCAAATAACTACAAATAACTAATGTTTGTTAGGCATTTCTGGATTTAAAAAAAATATATACAGTGTATCAGCCGATATATCAGAATATTGGATTTTTAAATAACAAGATATTTGTATAGTACCGGCCTTAGAAATCCTTTATTGGTCGGGCTCCAGTTGATGCTAGGAGCAGCCATGTTGGGTTGTGATGCTGAGGTTAGAGAGGTTCTCCTAACATTTCAAGTTAGAAATCCAAGCGGCAAAATTTCCCAGTCAGAATACACTAAAAGTGCTTTACATAAACATAAACATACAAAACAAATAAAACTGTAACAAAGACCATTCATACAATTAAAAAACACGGTAGATTTAAAGGATTTAAAAGGCTTAGAAGTATAAAAATGTATTACAACAGGAAAAGCAGTGGCAAACCAATACGTTTTAGCCACGGTTTAAAAAAACAAAAGGTTTAGGGCAGACCTCAAGTGTTCTCAAATGGCTTGTAACAAAGCAGCAATCTCTTTTATCTTTATTATTTTAGGATTAGGATTGTTCTTTTAATTCATAAAACAGTTGATGTGAAAAATGTAACATTCACCACATTCGGAGATGCATGGTTTCCACAGGACAACCAAAACCACACTGGCAGGGTCAAGCATTGCCAGACAAATGGCAACTTGTTTCAACAAAAGTCAGTGAAGCATTTCTTAGTATTTCATCATATTGACATTAATAGATCCTTCAACGCCATGGCATCATTTTAAGGCAATCTCACCCACCACTACGACAGAGACCAAAGAACACCTGCTCTTACCAAAACTCTATCTACTCAAGTCTGTCTGTAATCGTATTACAGGACACATAGGAATAAAATGATCACACTATTTTAAGCCAAACATCTCAGAACAACAATAAGAAGTGATCTATTTACTTTGTGGTCTGAAGACGCAACTAAGCAGTTCCTCTTTCAGGACTTAAAATCCAAATCAAGAAATCCACCAGCTGACAGGAAACGCAGAACACAGCAGAGTGAACATACCTTTTAAATTTTTCGGGTTGTGCTGTTTGGTCCGCGGCATCTTTTCTGTCCTCTGTTCACAGGTGCATCTTGGGGAAACTAACGGTGGACCTTGAGAAGAGTTGACTCCTGAGCCCCAGTCTGGTTACATCTACAGAAAACACACACACACACACACATATTATACATATATAAACACACACACACACACAGTATATATTTTGAATCTCAGAATCAGCTAAACATGAACTTCCACAGATCAATAAGGCACTAAGCTGGCCTTGCAGTGGGAAGAGTCCTCTGCTATCACTTGGCAGCGGTCTGGGAGTCCAGGACAGAGTCGCTGATTGAGTTTATTCCCCAAACAAGGCTGGACGTTTCATTTCAGGCCTCTCCACTCTGAACTGCTGTGTAATAATGTGCAGTGCAGCTCGGGCTACTGTCTGCTGTCATTGGGAGGAGGTGTGAATGTGTTCCCCCATATCAATATAACCTCTGCAGCAGCTGCTATCTGCCACTCTGATCTCGAACAAAAGACAGAGAGGTGGAGGAGCAGGGGTTGTTTATGAGGAAACGTCTGATTGCCATGTCGGTGGCTGATACAGGGTGCCTGCTCTTCACTTTGACAAATGTCAGCGCAGATGACGAATGATGCAAACAATAAGGTCCGGCCACACAGAGGTTACAATCAGAGAAATCTCCCTGTTGAAGTTAGATAACTGTACAAAGGCAGATCATCAAAAGACTGAACCCAACTTCCACAGGGGAATCGTTTTCACTCTGATGGCCTTTTGCACAATTAAGGATTAGAAGCTTGATAAAGGTTTCGTGCAAATTAGGTGAGGAAAAAAGATGGGTGTTGAAGTTAACGTTACCAAGATGTCAAACCAACAGAGCCCCCTGATGTGCATAAACAACCGCAGAAGAAAAGCTCACCTCTGCATGGACAGAAAATCACAACATCATGAATAAATATCATTTAAAATCATGTTTTATAAGCTTTCTCGCCCTTGCATCATCTCCACCATGTCACCCACAACACCTCTACCTTCTGCAGATGCAATGCGCTGCAGAGAGCAGCAGTGCTTCAGGAACCAGCCTTTGTTTCCCCTCTTACCAATATTACATAACACTTACTACAACTGGGGGATGATTTTGCTCCATACAGTTGTTACATGTGGCGCTAGAGCAATGACATCATCTCACAGTGGATGTAGGTACAGAGTGTGCACGACGGCTGCAGCAGGTCGCTTAAAAACATATCCAGGTCGGTTTGAAGTCCCACTATAGAAACATGTAGAGCGACTCACCTGAGATGCATTTTTTCAGTTTGGGATCTACAGCGCGGACGATGAGGCGGAGAAGAGAGATGTGCACATCTTCTCTGGCGTGTCTGTCAGCCCGTCTGCCAGCCAGCCTCTCTGCGTGACTGTGTATGTGCGTGCGCGCGTGCGTATGTGCACACAGATATTTGAGGAAACACCCTGATACTGCACGAGGAAAAAACTAAACATACCGGGCCGAAGCTGCGCTGTAACGCTGTGTCCTAACACAGGGAGGCTGGAACAATGACTAATGGGCTACTAATGATGATTCCCGTTCACACCTGAGGATCAACCAGAAGCGTTATGTAAAAAGAGGGACAGCAGCGGCGGTAAAGCACGCAACGTCACGCATTGTCGGTGTCTGAGAGTTTTGATATAGCCTAATTAATACCATTTAATAGGAGACCATGTTAAAATAGAGTGATGCACATGCTTTTTAGCAAGGGGAGATGATGAGCGCCTGGTTAATCGGATGCACTTGTAACAAACAGAACGGGGGGGGTAACTGGGGTTTTAACGGCATGCAATGAAGTCAGCAAAAACAATGCGTGGGAATTAGCATATTTTGTGCCTGTTGCAACACGTGAACGCCCTGTAAGTGAGGGAGGAGCCAGGGAAAACCCCTCGCTGTCTGTCTCTGCAACAGCGCTCGAATGGGACACTTCCCCGTTATCCAACAGAACCCCGCCGCGGCACCTTCCGCCGTCACACAGGGACATTTATTGCAACATTGGCAAGGCCAGTGAACACATGAACACACTCCAGGAATAGCTTGTGGCTTCTCTACAGTGCAAAAAGAGCAACAAAGAGCGCTGCGTAGAGAAGCACGGGGAGCTGAAGTTGCCTCAGAGCACGGGTTGCTGCAGAAGTCCAAAACCATACTGCGAAAAACCTCTCCCTAAACAAACTAGACTTAACGGACCCTTTGAAGTTCACAACAGGATAAACCCGGACGAGACACACAGCGTACACCGATAGAAGCATATGTCCGACTCTCAGATTAACATGACTGCAGCTACAGAGAACGACCTATATCACATTGACAGAACCCGACAATGCTCCGGCATTGGCTCCAGCTCCAGAAACACACAGAAACACAAATCAAGCGCACTCAAACTGACTTTTAATACTCACGGGGTTGTAACACACCTTTAAGTTTAAGAAGAAGCAGGGGGGTACAGTTCTGTATTTTCTCCTTTCACCTTCTCTCTCACTTTCTATTGCAGGAAACAGACAGGCCCACTGACGTCAACGGGGGTCCCGTCTCCGCCTCCCAGCCACGGGGTGTCCTCTGCGGGCAGCGGGAGGCTCGCGACGGCCGCTCCACCAATGTGAGGCCGATGACACCGATGCCTAAATTTCACCCGTGTGTTGCTCTGTGAGCGAAAACCTACAGCTCCTGTTCCTTCGGCGGTGATTTTGTCTAATTCGTTGCTAGACGCTTCTAATGGTGCCGCAGCTCGTGTCGTTTGTCGTAAGTCCCCCTGGCGGATCCCCACCAATCCTCTCTTCTGCACATACTTTAGAACTGACGGTTTTCCCGGAGGTTCCTTGTTGTCAGGTCACGTTGTGCCCCTCCGACACTACCGACCGGGCTTTCCCATGCACAAACCCGCAGCAGACTCATAACAGTGGGGTCCTCTTGCTCTTGATGCCGGTGGCGGTAATTAATAATAGAAAAAATGGACGCAGTGTGGCCTCCATTGGTGCAAACAACCACTCAAGGAACTGCAGTTCAGTAGTATTCCAATGGAAATGTTCATTTGTGGAATTTGTCTTCTCAAATAATCATGCCCTTGACCTGTATTACACCAGCTTTAATAATGGTGGTTAATAAAGATAGGTGGATTTGAGTTTCCCAGGTTACTTTTAATAACCTAGATTAATTCACAAAGGGATTACTTAAAGTAGTATTGGAGTATGTGCATTTCATATTCAGGTTTATCAGGAATAATTTGTATAAAATATAGCTAATTATATTGTTTCTCAGGGGACCAAAAATGAACTTCATTGAGGCAATTAAAAAATATCTGAGTTTAAATATAAATAAAGTGCATATAGGCTGTCCCATTGTATTTGAGGTAAAAAAAAATATATATATATATATTTGATAAAGACACTTTTATTGACAAATACATTTAATAAAGTAACATAGCCTAGATGCCTAAAGCGTTAGTGCGTAACTATTTTATTTGAATGAATGTCCGTTATTAAGCAATTGCCAAATCAGTTGCCACAAAGCTAATTAAAACCGTCAGCTCCACAAAACTGTCTCTGTATTTCTCAGTATGTTCAGAAGATTATTTCATCCGGAAACTTCTGCGCACAAAAACTGGAAGATAATTACCTCTTCTCAAGAGTCGATTATTTTTTTTATTTTTTCTGTCCTCCGTGTCCTCCTCGCTACTAGCAACTGCGTGAAAGAAGGGGGTGGCACCGAAGGCTGAATCATGTGGACGCGTCAACAGTTTTGTTGACATTATTTAGAATTCCTCATGCGGGAGACAGGAACTATGCACAATAAAATGCCCATTCAATTACTAACCAATGTCTTTATCTCATCCTCAAACATCTATGTTGCATATAACGTTTGTCCCACAGACTGTATGGTTTGTCCCCCTGACTTGTTTAACAAACTTGCATCAATAATACATCCATGACTAGCAAACAAATATTGTTTGTGGCTATGAACAGCCTTAACACATACCTACAAGTGTTAAGAACAGCCGTTAGATGATGGAAAGTCTTAAACATGTTCTTCAGTAACATTATATGAAAGTTAGCAAACAGTTAGCAAAGTAAGTCTGTTATTCAACTGTCAGTCTAACAAGTAGCAGCCTCTGCAGATGCTATTATGCTTAAGGAGCTAGCTTAATATCTCCAAAGCAAATACATATTGTCTTTCTTCTATAAATAAACTTATATTAGTTAAAAGGAAAATTCACATTTGCCTAAAATTTTCAGTTTTGTAAAGTTTACCACAAACATCTAAAACACAGATGATTAACATTTCAGCTATTGTTGCCTAATTATGCTAAGGCTAACATCACAAATATGATTTAATTTAGAATTTGATCTATTGAGGACTACACAACATTTACAAATCTTCAGATCAGACTGTGTGAGTAGCACACACACTGTGTAAAGTCAAATGAGTTAGCTACAAATGACCTTTGTGAGTTCACACTCATTTTTACACTTGTGTTTCCACTGCGTTACTTTCCACAGTAGCTTGATCTTAGTGAGCCATTATGCTTTAAAAGCTAGTAAAGAGAAGCATACCAGAATGGAGGGAAATTTTACTTCTTGCTCAGTTTCACCTTTCTTCCAATAAGCATGTGAAAAACATGAAAACATGGCCGCCCCACTATGCAACATGTTCTCACAGCCCACGCAGTCAAAGAAAGGTCCTTAAAATAAGATAATTTCCTGATCATGATTTTATATTTTGTTATATTTGACAGATTTGTTTTTAAAATTGTTGATATCTTTTTGTTCTTGTCCAAAATGAGAACGTGTTGTATTGGCAGCAGGAGGAACTTGTTGCCTGGTGAACTGGTGTGTCTAGTGTTAAGAAGGCACCGTGTTGTTATTTTTATCCTGTGTCTGTGGTCCTCTAATTATGGCCACCGTTGAGTGTGCGTTGGTCCAGCTATGACACATCACGGAGGCAAAAAAGGTCATGATATTTATTTCCACATAGTCAGAAATAGCTTTCACATATACTTAAATATATTGAAAGTTTTCAACCTGAGCAACAACATGTGATGTGTATGAGAAAGCATCAAAGTATAATTATCACACAATTGACAGGCTAATTAAAAATAGGCTCATTGGTATTGAATTTAATGCTTCAGTGTAAGAAGAGATGAACCAGATTACTGAACTGAATTCCGGTTTTCATTTAAAATTCTTCATATCAAGCTGCTACAAAAACTGTCTCTGAGAAACACACAGTCACCCAAAGAAGCGTTGCTGCAGTCAGGCAAATCATTAATAAGTGGTCGTGTGACAGCCGCCCACCTCCATATCACAGGCTCCCTGCAGACTGCAGAGTGGGACTACGGTCTCAGTCGAGCTTTATGACTCACCTGTTTCAACTGCTTTGACTTAAAATGGCACATTTGAATAGTGAAACTTTTTTCCCTGCAAGCAGAACGGGGTGATGCCTTTTCACACCCAGCGATCGGAACATTGAGATGCAGCGTTTCTGTCCGTTTGGTGATTAATTTTGTATGAATCAATGAGGGATGTTGATGCATTCTTAACTTTAACGTGTTTCAGTTTGTCTCAAATATAATAAAGCTAAAAATAATCAAAAATGACGGAGGCTTCTAATTTTTTGACAATGAGACATTTCTCCTTTTTTTTTTGCATTCACTGCTGTCTGTACGCCCACATAAAAATTGAGATGTTTTCAGTGCATGATGAAAAAGGCAAGGAGGGGGAGGGAATGTGTCAGATGTAAAAATCTTTTTACATAACCCCATTTTTCCTGAGAAGACAGCTTGTTTGGTTTAAGCTGATGCAATGCCGAGAGTAAAACAATTGTTTATTAATTGAGCCCTGAGCTGCCACCGTGCTTGCCAAAATCATTGCGAACAACAAATAAATGAGAGTTTTTTGTGAGTGAGTAATGAAGGGAGGGAGAGGTGCTACTCTTCTCTCCTATTAATTCACCCTAGTACCAGCCATGACAGGCACATCAACAACCACTCTTTTCTACCTGTGCAACATGGCTACTGTACATGGCTGATGTGGAGAGCCCTTTGTTTCTTCTTGAGTTGACTACTGCAACGTTTGGTTTTTGGGCTTAAGATTAGATGAGATGGATGTTTTGTTTCCCAAATTCGAAATTTACCTTGGACATCACAGTGTCTGTAACATAACATTAAAAAAATAACAGTAAAATAACAAACACAGTCATCAATCAATTGCACTTGCATCAGATAATGTGCTAGTTTGCCATGTTTCAGAATGCTGAAACAAAATTGGACCTTGTTTATTTTTTTTTACCAAATCCTGATGATCCTGGTGTGATAAAGGTTCAGCTCAGCTCCCATCAGTGTTCAGCAGCATCAGGGAGTTCCTCAAAGTCGTTCCATCCATATTCTTCCACTTACCCAATTATTTTTCTCCACAGTTTATTGTTACTGCTGTTGTTTCTGTCTATTCTGAACATATGAAATATGTTGCTTTTCCTGAGGTTTCTTCCTTTTTTCATCCTTGTTTTGGGAAGTTTTCCCTTACCTGAATCAGGTGTCTCTGGATAGAGTGTCCTATGCTCTATGATGTGTGATTCAGGATTTTTTAGCTGTATAAATAAAATGTATTAGACTTGACCCTTCACACGTTTGCAGATAAAATCTATATGTCAACTTACAACTTACAGTAGGTCCTCTCTCTTTGAGATTGCCATTCCCAAACTCTGCCTTGTCAGTTAAACTTTGGTCAGTGAATCAATGTAATCACAATCATATTCAAAAGGGGACTTCCTCAACTGCTCCCACAGCAGTGTTAGTGAATGGCAGTGGGGGCTATTAATATCCTGAAGTGGTTACTGAAAATAAGCACAGCTGCCTAGCAGAACTGTCCTCCTGAACAATAGCCTTTTATGTGAAGGGAAGGCACTGCTGTTTGTGTACTTCTTCAACTGTTGGTTATGGGGGTACTTGTGCTGTTTGTCTATCTCTGTTTTCCTTCGTGTTAATGATAGATATTTATTGGACACGACTTTCCAAAGAGAGACAGCATTCATAAGGGAATGTCTGAGTGTCCTGTTTCACATGGCACACAGTGAGGCCATTGAATAAAGATTGATGTTGCTGCAATATTTATAGGGTGATGTCCTTTCATCCTTGTTTCCCCCCCGTACACTTCCTATTGCTGCAGATTTGCAAGAAAATGGCCTTAAACACCCTCTATATAAATATGGTTCAATGGTTTTGACACCCAAGCTGTCCAATGGAGATAAGCTCTACTTTATACACATATCACACCGGACAGCTTTCCCTTTAAACACCATTACAGAATCCAGATGCAGAGCGCAAACAACTGCTCGCCCCCTTAAAAAACTGTATCAGGATTTTTAAATTAGAGGTATCGTTCATGGTTGTTAAAGTAAAATGATGAGGCTATAATGTCCACTGCTGTCAATGTAATTTGTATCCATAAAGGGTGTTTTTAATGCAACAAAAGGGTTTAGTGGGGTAGATTTTCTAATTTAAATGCTTTGTGCATTGGTTTTGGCAAAATGTCTGTTTCCGCATGTTCTCCACTGCACTGATAAAAGACATTGCTGGACGCTTTGTTTACACCGCACCATATGATGTTACATAACTGAAGCTGTTGCCGTGGCAACAACAAGACTCCACCCCTCGCCCTTAGACACTCATACATAAAAACACACAGACACTCACGCCCTGCTCAGGCAACAAGACATTCCCAGACCACGTATCTTGACTGGTTGATTTAACGCTTGCTGATGCTCTCTATTAACGAGATGGCCTCTCTCTGCTGTACGGAAATGTTGTTCTCAAGAGATATTTTACAGTCACCAGGAGAGAAACCTCTCCGATATGATGATCCACCCCGGTGTTGTATAATAAACAAATTAAACATTCACCACATTTTATCACCTGCAATCAAACATCTTGTCCATGACTAAATGTAATGTGAGCTCTCCAGCTAGTTCGCACAGTACAATGTACATGTTGTCAGCGGCTGAATGGCAAGAGTGTGAGTCAGTTTTCATTACTTTGTGTGAGCAATCAGCTACATTAGTTGAATTCAAGGTCAGGGAGGCACTCCTGCCTTCCTGAGCCGCACAATAACAACCCCAGGCATCCCCGCACAAGAGCTGTCTCTTTGTGATGAAGGGTACAGCGCCGCTGAGCACTCTCTCAGCTCTTGACGCCGTCTCAAAGCTCCATTCACACTCCATCTGACAGTCCATCAAAACAGCTTCCTGTTCAGATGGCAGAATTAGAAACTCTGCGCCTTCCTCCGCCCGTGTATCTGTCAGAAAACTGATCAATTAAAAGCCATTTTTGTCCCCCTGGACAGTTATCCTACCCATCTTCTGCTTCTAAGAAAGCAGTCCAAAACTATTAAGTTGACATCTTCTTTGCATCTTTTATATGATAGCATGCCAATCACATTGTTCACTTACTAAGTTATAGAAAGTACCTGGGCTCCAAGTGGGGTAGAAAACCAAATCTGTCATTTGTCTTGTCTCTTTGGTCCAGAATAAAATGTTTCAACAACTATTTAATGCATTGCCTTTTACGTTTTGGTGATTTCTCGACTTTCCAGCTAGCACAACCAGCAGGTCAAACTTTTCACATATTCAGTTTAATTTCTCATCATTTACTGGAGGGATTTCCATAAAATGTTTATGGACATTCATGATCCCCAGAGGATGAACCCTTATGATTTTAACGGTACCCTAAATGCCACGAAGCTCCCAGCTAAGCTCCTATAACTCGCGACTATTGATAACATGAGCATTTTTGTGCTGTGGTTGTATATTTTAAAGTCGTTTTAAAACTAATTCCCATCCTTCTTCCAATTACCAGCCACAGCCTGTCAGTCCCCCCTGTACTAACGTTACTCGGTACGTAATGATAGCTCACAGTGCCTTGTTACGTGTTTCTCACTCCTGTAACTTATTGTTCATCAGATGTGACATGAAAAGAGGGAGATAAGTTCACGTTTATTGTATATATTATATACATAAAAAAATCACATTCAAATAATAATTTCAGCATTTGAAAAGTATAGATTTTTTTTCTGTTCAAATTATATTCACATTTCAGAAGTCGTTCTAACAGCCTTGTTGGATAGATAGCCATGAAATGTGTAATAACTTTGGTGGGTCAAAGTTTATATTTGTCCAACGCTACTACCAAATACCAGCAAAACTAACGTTCCCATCAGCCTAAGTTGTACTTTGCTTAGGGTCAATCATCAAATGTTTGCATGCTAATAAGCCAAACTAACACGGATGACATTATACCTGCTAAACATCAGTGTGTGTTAGCATTGCCTTTTTAAACGTGGCAGCAACCGTAACATTAGCATTTAGAGCAAAGCATCATTGTGCCTAAGCGCAGCCAAGGTTTCTCTTTTTTATTAACTGCTTCCAGTAGTGTTTCCACTCAGCAAAGTTCAACAGATTTTTTTTCTCAGGAAATTAAATCAGGTGTGGAAAAGGTATGTGTGTATGTTGCATGTTTCAGTTCTAGAGAGAGCATTTTCACACACATAAAGATGCTTATCAATCTAAAGGGAAAGCAGGGAAGGACAGTGTGTGTGTGTGTGTGTGTGTGTGTGAGAGAGAGAGAGAGAAAGCCATTTAGACATTTCATTTCATATGGAAATTTGTTTGTATAAATCTTCTTGGTTTAAGCTGGAATCCATTCAAGCTAAAGCCACTTTCAAGGCCCGACTTTGACCATTGTACAGTATGTGAATTTAATGTTTAATAAGTGAAGCAGAAGTGGAAAGATATACGCTGACACTAATCAAAATAAGAAAGAAGAAAATCGTAAGAAATGGTAAGAAAATCACTTTTTCCAATGCCAGCAACACTTTTCCTCTGAAAATTAACTTAGAAAAATGACGTTTCTGTGCTCCGATCAACCCATTGGCTCCATCCAGCTCTCAATGCCCTAAAAATTGAGCCCTTGCGAAAAACAAATTCCCCCTTTTTCACTGTTCCTCTGTGACCCACATGTTGTTCAGAGTGAAAAAAAATCCAATGTTATTTGAGTCACTCTTTATAGCACAGCCACCATTCTGGCCCTACATTGAGTCATTGCCACAGACTTGGTGCCATTTGATTTTACTACAGTACAGTACAGCTGAGTTTCCATTTAGCTGTAGACATAAACCAGAACAGATCCCAGATCAGGGTACGACACTGAGCCTGAGATGTGACAACATCCCCCAGCATCGCTTAGACTAGGATGTGGGTTGAGGGAGGTCAGACTTAAAATCCTTGATTCTAAAAGGAGTGTTTTTGGGGAGAAGCCTGGTGTTATGTTAACATTTCCAGTGACGTTACCACAGAGGGAAAAATCCCTGCTGTTGGGAAAGCCAGGCTGCGCTAATAAGGAAAAATTATTTGGGTGTCTGCTTCTAGGACAGTAAATGCTTTATTATGAGAGGAGAAATTCAAAAATTCTATTCCAGGGCGGAGTAGAAACATCAAAGAGAGCTGCATTCTGTATTACTATAGCTAAAAATATGTATAGCAGTGCTCAAAAACCATGCTATGGCCACCACCTTGGCATGGTTGGAAATAATCTGTGTGTAACGTCATTACTTAGTTCATAACTCATAAACAGCTAGTTTCAAACGAATGATTTACTGAAACAATCAGTAAAGGACAGCATTTGAAACGTCCTAGCTAAAGGCACTAACTGCAATTGAGTGTAAATGTAGGTGTTGCTTTGTTTTGTTTATAGGCATGCAAAAATAGCTTTTATAATTGTTAGCATTCATAGGCCACAGGGCCAGACTGGGTTAAAAAAAGAAAAAAAGAAAAAAAGAGTGAAAAAAAATAAAATAAATCAGATTGGACTTTTGAGACCCAGACCAACACCACAGTTGGCCGGACACCAACCGCCCTTGCAATTCCCTTTAACACATGTACATCCAGCAAGTTTCAACATTAGTATCATTTTCCAGCCAGATGCAGGTAAAGGATGTGAGGAACTGGTAGATTTGTTTGACTGACCAGCCCCCCCCCAAAAAAGGTAAAGTTTTAAGATTCACTAGCCATTTGGTGGTTAATTTTGAACCCTGAAACGCCTTTGGAGACAACTTATGGTGTAGAAATGAACATTCACAGGCAACAGCTCCAGTGGACACTCCTGCAGTCAGCATGCCAATTGCACACTCCCTCAAAACTTGTGACATCTGCGGCATTATGCTGTGTGATAAAACTGCACGTTTTAGATTGGCCTTTTATTTTGGTCAGCCTAAGGTACACCTGTGCAATGATCATGCTTTCTAATCAGCATCTTGATATGTCACACCTTTGAGGTGCATAGATTATCTCGACAAAGGAGAAGTGCTTACAAACGCAGATTTAAAAACAAAAAAAATAAGCCTTTTGTGTACATAGAAAAAGTTTGAAATCTTTTAGTTCAGCTCATGAAAAATGGGGGCAAAAACAAAAGTGGGATTGTAATTTTGTTTAGTATACATCCATGAGTGCAGCCCATTCCCGATGGCCAATCCATGCCTTGGGTACAGTTTAGATCGCAGGAGTATTTTATTAGGCCAACAGAAACAAAGCAATTCAGCCAGTCATAGTCTGGCCTTAATGTAATTGAGATTTACCTATTTTTAGGTATCATGCAACTGTGACACACAGTGTTACCAACTCTTTTCCACTGAAAGTAGCTAGCACTAGCTCCAACTGTTGCTAAAAGTCAGTAAAAAAAAGACCCCGTGCTGTTGCAAGAAGAGCCGTGGACTGTGATCACTCTGATGAGCATGCATGGAAATCTGTTGCAATATGATACATCTTGCTCGTTACTTTTTAGAAATAAAGTCAAAATGTTAACTAAAGAACAAAAATTGAAATACTTGGAAACATTGAAACTTTTTGTTGGTTGAGTCATACATTTCCTAAAGGTTGAGTGGCGTAACGTTGCACTGAGCTCACTATTTCTTCAAAAAGCGATTGCAGATACTTCAGGGAATGCTGAAGTGAAAGTGAAAAAGGCCATTTCAAAACTGGTATGCATCCTACTCCTTTTTTTTCAAGAAAACTTATGAGAACAGTATATGATTGTGTCTCTAACACCAGGGAAACACCAAAAATAATGAGCAAGGAGTTACCATCCCTTGCAGAAACAGCCTCCCTTCTTTTAAAGGTTGAAAAGGTTTAGAACCAGAACAACCAGGTTTTGCAACAGCACTTAATCCATTTGTGCATGACCTTAACTCTTCATCCTTGATGCTTCTAGTGCTGCTGTTATTCCTGTCTGTAAGACACTGTGAGGGTGGGTATAAAATGGTAAGCATCATAGCTTCTGGTATTGATAGCATCCCAATAAGTTTACTTGCTTCAGTTATGTATTGTTTCTTAATTTATGTCCTGAGTGGGCACTGCTATGCAAGTTGGTTGTGCGTGTTGTTTTTGTTGAGCTCACCAAACCAACTTCATGTTGAAATGGGAATAAAGTATTTAATCTTGAACTTTATATCTCAAGAATGACACATCACCTCAAAAGTTGAAAAAACATATCAATTATCTATTAAATAAAAGTCTTCTTGGTTTGTTTCCCCCTGTTTGCACTCTGAATGCGTGGAAAACATTTACGGGAAGAAGATGGGAAAGAATCACATCAGCTGTGTTGTTGCTACATTTAGATCATTCACTGGAAAAGAAAAGAGGGCAGGAAACTAAGAAACACACTGAATTTGCTTGGAAAAATATGCACAAGCATAGCCTGCATAAGCCCGAGAGGGGAGAAGGAGCCGGATGGCGTTCCCTTGGCACTTCATACGTCAGCTGATTTATGAGTTAGTACACACAGTACTTAATACCCTCTACTGTCCAAGTGAGCAGTGGTTCCTGGGGACCATCAAAGTAGTCCAACCCCTGGAGCAGAGAGCAAAGAGACCCAGGGGTCAGTGTATTGGGACAGTGCTGCAAAGTAAAAATGTTGTCATAAACAAGTAAAATCTAAAACTATTTTATTTGGAGGTAACATTCAAAGTGAAATCACCCAGATGGTAATCATGGATGGTCAAAGACATACCATGGAAAACTGACAAGATTGACAAAAAAAAAATTTAGGTAATAATTATGGCGTTTTGCCTTACCAGTGGATTTGTTTACAACCAGGAATGCACTGATTTGTTGTCTCTCTAAGAGTTACATGGGATGATTGATCCCACTCTCCAAATACAAAGCTACAGAGCCAGGAGACAGTTAGAATTAACACATTGTACTTTTTGTTTTGTTTTGTTATCTGTACAAAAAGTGTAAAACTACAAGATGTGGTTTTACAACATTTTTATGGCCCAAACAATTTTTTGGTCAGGGGAAAAATTCCTGCAGTCGGAAAACCATCAGACACTTGGCTTGTGCATGGATTAAACAAACGTGTGAAGTGTTAATGCTTTAGAGGTGCTGATAGATGGATTTTCTCTGTTTAAAGTCTTTGTGCCAAGATAAGCTAGCTGTCTCCTAGCTTCAGCTTTATATCGAGAATACAAGGTTGTGTCAATGTTCTCATTTCACGCTCATCAAGATGGCAAATAAGAATATTAAGAGTAGAAAACTGATTTGTTTTGGTCTAGTTCCATCCTTTAACTGTTATCTGACATTAAGGAGGTGGAAAGTATCTGGGTTACTTGTGGTTGGCATTTAGTGTTTCCCCCAAAGAGACCTGAGTGGGTGAAATCGGGTTGATTGGTATTGTCGGGGTCACGCAGAATACTTGAAATGCTTCCCTGTGGATAAGAAACTATACAAGCTATTAATATTCTTAAATTTTGTTCTCCTTCTTATCAAACTCAAACATTTTCGAAATGTATCAAATTGTGTCTCAGTTGTGGGAAGTGTTTCTTCAAAATTATTTTTTCTAGGCTTTCAACACTTCTTCCACTTCTTCAGTCAAATCCGACTGCTGTAGACTGGAAACATGTGATCAGTTTCTTTATAGTATCTTATATCAGCTGTAATCAAAATCTAAGGCTTTCCCCATGCTGCTATCTCACATTTTTAGTGCTCTCTTGATACCACTGCTGGCGGCAGCTCTGGCTTTCAATTCCTTTTTCCTCTCTGATAGTTAAACATTCAGGTTTAAAAAAAACAAAAAAAAAACTAATTCTTATTATAAAATGAAATTGTTTAAAGATAATGCAGCATTCTTACATGGTTGTGTTAATGGTAAAACAGGAGGTCTTTAGTTTACTGTTAAGGAGTTAATTGCAGTGGGGAAATCACACAGTTGGCACTGCTTAAAGCTCTCTTACGTCCCGTGTGGACAAAACAAACACACTTCAGCCACCACTTCCCACACTTGGATAGTTATCTGCACCCAAATGAATACTAAAATTAAAATAATGGAATCTCTGACCCCAAACACTTTCATTGTAATATTTATAAACAGATGAGCCTCACTTCTTCACCTGATCAAAACCTTTGTGGTGGCAGTTTTGCAGCACATACATATTATTTATTTCATTCTATGTAATTGCTCTGTATGTATATGTGCAACGGTGTAAAGTAAGTATTTGCTCAAGTAGGCTACAGTAAAATTTTACCTTAAATTCTAAATGAGTCATAGTGCTTTGGGTATTTTAATTCCATGCTACGTTACACTTCTACTCCCCTATATTTATACATTAGGCAAATATGGTTTTCTCCACTACGTGTATTTGACAGTTGTAGTCACAAGTTAGTTTGCAGATTTGGATCTTAAAGTTCCTACACAAAATACAATGTATTGGTACACAGTAAATTCGGCCACCTGACAGTTTATAAAATGTGTGAAATCAGCTCACTTTGTGAAATGTTATAGTTTTTCCAGAAGGAACTTTAAATAAAGCAAATCAGCAGCTAAAACCCTAATTATTATACCAACAATGGGTTAAACAACTAGTTGTGTGTGAGGCTCATAGAGAATAATTACCTGACTCTGCAGATCAGAGCATTTTTTGCATCTTTCCGCTCATTGTTTTGTTTTTCCACCTCCCAACTTTGATTTGGTTAACTCTCACTGCTCTTGTTTTTGGGCAAAAAAACCCTCTAAAATCTGATGGTACACCACCTGCTTAGCACTAAACTACACGTAAGAACACAGAGACTACATTTGTAAACACAGTGGAGCATTTAGCAGCTAAAGAGACTGGCATTTCCTTACAAAACTGGAGGAGACCAAAACAGAGTTAAAAGAGAGGATATTGCAAGAAACAGGACTCCAAATGAATGATATTGTTGCTTCGTAATGCTGGGTGCGGAAAAGGCGATTAGTCAGTATGTCGGCATTGTGTTTTACAGTTGTGCCCAAAACATTGTTGGTTAAAACTGAATTAAAATGTAATTGACTGTGGTACAACCCTATAACCTCCTCCAACTCCTATATTTCAGCACATCCTCTCCACTTCTACTCCACCACTGTGACAATCTGATCTTTCTTTTCCCCTCCTGTCACATTGGATGATAACCGCTCCGTGCTGCAGCCTCTGGGCCATCTGTCAGTTTACACTCACCACTGCAACTGACTGATTTAACACTCAAGTCTTGAGTCTCAGGTTCGTCCACGCAGAATCGAGCATCAAACTCAGCCAAGAAAGATTGGTGATGCTCTTGGGGGGCTTGCTTGGGTATGACAGCCACTGCCCCTTGGTTGAGTCCCACATTGTTGAATTATACATGCCTTGCATCACACCTCCCACGCTCCATCTTATGTAACATCAGCCACGCGTGGAGAAGCGTATGCGTAAGCGTATACGTGTGCCTATGTGGATGTATTTATATCCGGACTGGGATAGAGGGAACGGTGACTCATTCTCTTTGCTCTTTATTTTTACCCCACAATCTGCCCGCCCACCCATTGCTTATTTCCAAGAAGAAGAAAAGAGAGTATTAGTTTAGACATTTCCCCAACTGTACAATGTTGTCATAATATAACTACATCTTCCTCGCCAAAACCATTTCTTTCCCAGAGTGATGTTTAAAATACATTTAACAACGTTGATCAGACTCCTGTCTGATCATTTTCTCCCAAATGCTGCAGGGTGTAATAGTATGAGTTAAAGTATCATTGGTCATCTTTTCCCAAGCCCTTCCTCTACAATCTTTGTTCCTCTCCAGGATCATCAAAGTATTGATTATGTACGTCAATCAAGTGCTGTTTTCTTCAATCACAGCCTTTGGAATGTAAAAGAAATCACAAAACCTCACCCAAACTAGCAAATTGTTTTTTCCTACATGAATTTGAAACTCTTGAACACAAAAGGCAAGCATGCATTGGTGCAGTCAAAACGTCTTTGGTATTTTTTATTTTTTTTTTAGGGGCATTTTGAGTCAATGAGTATTCACTAAGCAAGATAATTTCAGTAGTTAATACAGTTTTAGAAGTAGAACCCACAGCTGCAACCTCTGCAATATTTTGTTTTGTCACCTGCCATTATTCTTATTTCTCTGTTTTTGTAATTGCAAGTCAGTTTGAGTAGATTTTTTTGTAAAAAGTATAAAATAAAAGGCTTAGTTGATTAAAGTATACAAATACTTCCAGACAAGCTATCATTGTGATAAAATGATGAAGATAAAGAGTGCTACGCAGCAAACACAGTAAAGTTTACTCCATATCTTCTTTAAAACGGCCTCTGACAAGAACTGGTCAGATTTGGTGCATAGTCATTATTGTTAGAGCCTGCAGTCCTTGCAGTTTCATTACATGACATTACACCTGCCTGAAACGCTCATCTGGTGCTCAGCAACCTGCAGGCTCAGCTCACACCTGCCAACACATCACTGTCACATTCCTGCTCTAATCAGCATTCACTTCCAAACCAACACTGATGAAAAGATCAGCATCCCAGCAAGTGGACTGAGAGTAATGGCCGAGAAAACTGCTCCTATCGCTCCCATCGCTGAGGTAAAGTCACAGGATAGCAGACAAAGCCCAAATCAGCAGCGGCTTGTTACCACCACAGACCTTGTGTACTCAGTCAAAATGTCAGGGCTGGGGCCTGGCAGGAAGGCTGAGGTGCGGGTAGGCAGGTCTGGAGGGGACCTGATAGGGTCCACCATTGTCCCCTCAATCTTAAAGAATGCCATCCTCTCTGCCCGTGGCATTTTACTGGTTGGCAAGGTGCTACACAAATCCAAGGCCCCTGGTGTCCCACCGACCAGAGACACAGTGGTGGGTAGTTTGTTTGTTAGCATCTTGGATGGATTAATGAGCGGGCCTTCAGGGTTCAGGCCCAGGGGCCCCAAAGAGACATAAAACAACTTAAGAGATTTGGAACAATCTTAAAGAGATGCAAAACTACCCCAAAAAGACATAACGACCACACAGAAAGGGAGAAAAATTGACAAGAGATGCAAAAGAGGACCATAAAGAGATACAGAACAACAAAAAGAGACACAAAATGACCACGACAGAGATACAGAACAAAGACACAGTACGACCACAAAGAGATAAACAAAAAAACACAGAACAAACACAAAAAGAAATAGAACCACAAAAAAACAGAACAAAGACCCAATCCAAAAGTGAGCCCCGAGGACTAAGACTCACAGACTTAATTGATCTCAGGTACTAAAGGGAGAGTGTGTGAGGCCAAAAGTGCTTAGATAGGTATAAATGGGATTGGGACAGCACTTCACAAGATCACGTTACCTTTGTGACATTTAATAACAGATGTTGCTGACACTTGTCAGTTTGGGTATTTTCCAAACTGTGTGTTGCTTTCTACACGGCCAACGCACAGGAGACTGCAATTTCTTTTTCAATTTCTTGTTTTACAAGCTAGATAACAGGTCTGTTTAGTTCCGTGGTCATGTGTTGGGCTGTTTACCTTTGTAATTTCCAGATTTCCCTATCCTTAACGCTTTGAATCATGGGTAATTCCCTTTGAAGTCTGCATTGACGCAGACTCTCATAAAAAGAGCTTGTTAAGTGTGAACTCTAAACCTCACACCCTTTGAAATTTGACATTGGGACAACCCTAAGCCCAAGATTGGGCCAAAGAGACACAGAACGACCACAAACAGACGCAAGACAAAGATGCAAAATGACTAACTACCTCTAATTATTTACTGCTACACCTTTTTACTCATTTTACAAATGTACCTTTAAAACTGAGCCCATGTCCTCCTTCCCAGGTTTCTAACCCCGCCCCTGGTGTTACATAACTGTTCTGGTAGGATGTTGTTAGACAAAGCAATCCTGAAGAGCAGGGACAACAAATGTTTTCACAGTGTGAATCTATTAGTAATGAGGCTGAAGAAGCTTGTTTTTAGCACAACGAATTTGGATCAAGAAACCACAAGACACTTTGCAGTTATAAATGAACACATTACATAACCCTGCCTTGAAGTAGATAAAGGAGAAAATCCCTTAGTCTTGTGTACGAAAAGCATCCGATAAGCTCGCTGTGTAGCATGATGCTATCTCGGTGGGGAGATATGCTGTCTTATCATCACCCTGTGTAAAACGTGACATCCTCCGACAGACACATCCTATCTGATAGTCTTTACACAACGACATATCACTTTTTCCCCATCTGGATGGATGGAATGCCAGAGTTTTTTAAAAGTCATCATTGTTCAAATAGTTGCCAATCAATAAGTCGACTAATCAGTGCAGCTCTGTTGCCTTTCTAAGTTTCCTTCAGGTTCTCCAATGCCCTCCTGCAAAGACCAAGACCAAAGACATGCCGACTGGGAGATTTGGAGAACTGCCTGTATGTGTGAATGAACGCTTTAACGCTGTCTATATCAGCCCTGTGATTGACTGGTAAACTGTCCAGGAGGACCCTGCCTGTCACCCAATGTGAGCTTTGATGGACTGCAGCCCTCCCCCAACCCCGGGACCCTGCACAGGACAAGTGAATATATATTTGTAGATAATGGAAGAACTGACAGATGGATAATTACCTGTCAGTCAAATGTAACATCCCCTTTACAAGGATGTACTTAGTTTATTCTTTGCAAATATACCTTGTAGTGGTTGTCAGAGTTGAAAGAGGTAGTCATAAATTTGCTACAGAGTAGAAATACTCTGTTAAAGTGCTCCATCCAAAATCTCACTTCTGTAAAAGTATTCAGCGTAATATACTTAAAAAACCAAAAGTAAAAAAAAGTTGTCATTGTGCAGAATGGCCCATTTCAGAATAATGTATTTTATTGGATTTGTTGATGCATCACTTTAATGTTGCAGCTGGTAAAGGTTGAGCTGATTCAAACCATGTTATGTAAATCAGGGTAGCTTGAAATAATTCATTATTTATATTATTGATCTCAATCATCAAAGTAACCAAAACTACTGTCAGTGCAGTAAAACGTCTTATGTTCCTCTGAAATGTAGTGCAGTAGAAGTATGAAGTAGCCCTACATGGAAAAGTGCAACCTCAAATTTGTATTTAACACTTGAGCAAATTTCTTCTCTAAATATGTAATCAAATAACAGTAAAACCAGAACACTTCCTGCAGATGGTTCATTTTCTCCCCCCCCAATCTTTCCTTTAGTTGGTGCCACAGCTCTGTGAGAAGTTTCAGAGCAGGCCATCACTCCTTTTGGAGCCTCAGGTGAACAGAAGGTTAATGCCATGATTTACGGAGAATCATCACTGCCTGGATCAGATTTTGTCCGGCTAAATGAGCGATGGGCTCCCAGCGGCTCGGATGCTGAATCATTGTGGTGATCCCAGTGGGTGATGTCTGGGCAGCTGGCAGCCACAGAGTGAGGAATGTGATGCTGCGCTCTTGTGGCTTTTATAGAGAATAACAATTGATGTGAAGCATTGAAAGGCTGCAGCTGTCCATTCGTTCAAGAAACCTGCTAGACAGACAGTATTGTAAAAATCACTTCACCTGGTTGTAACGGATCATTTAGTCTCTACCGTATTCTGCTGTCAAGGTTTTATTAATCCGCAGCCATGCATGGTAAAGCTAATTAAGGAAAAAACTTCAGATAAAAGTTGAGGTCCATATGTGATGAAGTAGATGTAATGATTGAACAAACTCAAACCACAAATAATTTGAAATGACAGACAATGTTTCCATGTGCTTCAATCTTTGAAGAAATAACCCTTTTACCCAAACATGCAGCGTAGCACTAAGCCTGAGGACAGCTGAGGCTAATGGGAATGTCAACAACTCTGAAGGCAGTTGGTTATAAACTGAAGTTTTAGATAAATCTGATGGTGGCACTGGCCAAATAGTCAGGGGATAAAAGTTATGACATGTCTTCTGGGGAACATGAATGTGCATAGAAAATGTTATGACAATCCATTAAAAAGTTGTTCAGTCTGAAAAGTGTTGGACAGACAGCCGTTACCATCCCTGGAACCATGCTGCTAGTATAACAGCTAAATATGTGCACGAACGAAACGGATGTAATAGGCCCAAAAACCAAAGAATATGGGTATGTTAAAAGGTCCAGCCCTCATATTTAAAGTTGATCAGGCCCCATATTAAGGATTTTCAAGGCTTCCTGAATTCTATTCATCAAAGTGGACAGTCCTTCGTGTCGGGAGACAGCGCCAGAGAATCAGGGGTGTCTGCTGGAGTTCGTCACACTGTCCCTCGCACGCGACCACTGTTGGTCGAGACAATAGTGCCTCATCAGAAAGTAATCATCAACAAGGGAGGAAGTCGACAGGGGATCCCACATTGTTCTTACCGGGGAGGGTCGAGCTGACATATTACAGAACAATGGAGGCAAAGCAAAAGGCTATTTTTCATCAATCTCACACAAAACCTGCCCAATAGACGGGAAGAGGTGGTGGCTTGCAAATGTATGTAATTTTTTAGCTGATGACAATTATTCTTCTATTTGTATCACCTGTAATTAGAAAAGCACTAGCTGCTGTTTTATCTGCATAACAGATAAAGTCATCATCCATCATTATCTTTTTCAGGTTTAGAGAGGCGGGGTCATTTTAGCTTCTTTCAGTTTACTTTAATTAACCCCTCAGAACCTTTCAGAGTGTCAGGTCTTCACCTTTTTTTAAGTTTATACAAATGGAACTGGCACAAATTTCTTTCGGGATTTCAACTCAAAACTGCGGCTCAATTTCTCGCTAACACTTCAGACGTTTCAGTCTGGGACAGTGTCTAAGGAGTGGCAGACCGGGGTGGTGGTTCCCCTCAAAAAAGGGGGACCAAAAGGTGTGTGCCAATTACAAGGGTATCACACTTCTCAGCCTCCCTGGTAAGGGCTACTCCAAGGTGCTGGAAAGGAGGGTTTGGCCGACAGTCAAACCTCATATTGAAGAGGAACAATGCAGATTCCGTCCTGGTTGTGGAACAACGGTTCAGATCTTCACTCTCGCAAGGATCCTGGGGGTGTGCCCAACCAGTCTATATGTGTTTTCTGGAGAAGGCGCATGACCGGGTTCCCTGGGAGACACTGTGGGAGTATGGCTTGAGGGGGTCCCTTCTCAGGGCCATCCAATCTCTATAGGACCAAAGAGAGAGCTGTCCCCGAGTTCTCTGCAGTAAGTTGGACTCGTTCCAAGTAAGGGTTGGTCTCCGCCAGGGCTGCGCTTTCTCACCAATCCTATTTGTGATATTTATGGCTAGGATATCGAGGCATAGTCGGGGTGGGGAGGGGTAGCAGTTCGGTGGGCTTGGGATCTCATCGCTGATTTTTGCAGATGATGTGATCCTCATGGCATCATCAGTCTCTGACCTTCAGCACTCACTGGATCGGTTTGCAGCAGAGTGTGAAGCTGCTGGGATGAGGATCAGCACCTCTAAATCTGAGGCCCTGGTTCTCAGCAAGAAACCAATGGAGTGCCTTCTTTGGGAAGGGAATGAGTCCTTACCCCAAGCAAAGGAGTTTAAACACGTTGGGGTCTTGTTCGCTAGTGAGGGGACCATGGAGCGTGACATTGGTCGGAGAATCGGAACAGCGGGTGTGGTATTACATTCAAATTATCACACCATTGTGACGAAAAGAGTGTGTCCAAAAGAACAAGATCTACGGTACAAGCCGGCCGAAATGGGTTTCCTCAGGAAGGGGGCTGGCATCTCCCTTAGAGATAGGGTGAGAAGCTCAGTCATCCGAGAGGAGCTCAGAGTAGAGCCGCAGCTCTTTTGCGTTGAAAGAGCTGCACTCCTGGGTAACTCTCTGGGGAGGTGTTCCAGGCACGCCCAGCTGGGAGGAGGCCCTGGGGAAGACCTAGGACTAGATGGAGAGATTATATCTCCAACCTGGCCTGGGAACGCCTTGAGATCCTCCAGTCGGAGTTGGTCGATGGGGCTTGGGAAAGGGAAGTTTGGGGTGTCCTGCTGGAGCTGCTGCCCCCGCAACGAGATACCAGATAAGTGGATGAAGATGGATGGATTCAGACATTTCATTTTCTTCAAGTGCTTGAACTTCAACAGAATATTTAACTACATTCATCCGTTTTTCCTTTAATTGATGTTTTAATTCCTTCAAATGCTGACACAGGCTGGTACTTCAAAGTCTTTGCCTCAGGTCCCTTTTGAACATCAAGAAAATGTCCCCAGCTTTTCACGCTCCCTAAAGTTACACTGTTAATACTGAACTACACAACTGCTTTGAGAGTTTACATTCCAATCAAAATTTCAACTGAGCCCTTTTGCTTATGTACTTAAACTGGTACTCATTTCTTTCAGGGCTTACACTTCAATTAATGGAAATCTGTAGCTCAATTTATCCCCTGCATTTTGACTGACATGTCAACTATTTTTAAAGAGTGATGTTCAACTCATGATCAGTTCCTTACACTTAAGTTGACACCACAACTCCTTTCAGCACTTCCATTTTATCTGCTATTTCAACTTCTTTCAGTATTGGTATTTGAACCTCCACTTCAGCTACATCTTCAACCGGTAAGTATTTTGGCTATTACAAATGTTAAATTTATTTTCTAGTTATAATTTATAACCTTAAATTATAAAACTTTTATCACCCTGAAATTTTGCAACCAGCTGCTTTTTTCTTTTCTTTTTTTTTTACTGATAAATCCATCAAAAGAATCTTTATCAGGCCACAAACTGTACACCATTTTTTTGTAAATAAAAGACACATTCTTTCAAATGTAAACACACCACAGTCTCTCAGATTTCATTGTGTTGACCCTGTAGGAGAACATGTTCCATGGTTGGGACATTACAGGAGACGGAGGAAGCCAAGACAGAGATCACAGCTTCATCCAGACGGCAGGCGCGGTTTGTTGTCTGTGCTTTATATACTGTACATTCTGAGCAACTCGAGTCAAGTCAAGGAGCACAAAGGTAAGGTCAATAATGTGAAGTTATCTGTCGGGTCAAAAGACTTGGCACAGTTCCAGTCATTGTTGAAAGGGTGTTTTTTTTTTAAGTAAGCATGCAACCCCCTTGTTAGCGCTCACGCTAAACTCTGGGTATTTCCTGTGGAGGAATTAATAAGACAATAGCAGCAAGTGGCTCAGTGGTCCGAATGAAGGGGAGTCAGGGGCTCTCTACTGCATGATTGAATGTTTGGATATGCAAAGTGGCTGTAGACAAACTAAACAATCTCTGCAAATAATAGAATATCCAGAGCACCAAAGAATCTTTTTCAGTAAGTCTGTAACCTGTCCTGCAGTTGGAAACACAATGACAAAACAGAAATCCACCGTTGATACCCCAAACTTTCTTTTTAGACAAATCACAGAACCATCCATCTCTGAAAGATTCATAAACGATATTGTGAGGGAGTTGTACGCTTAAAGCTATAGTGCTATAAACTATTTTGTTTCAATTGACATCCTTTACATTCAAGCCATTGCCAGATAAGTTGATACAAAGCTAATTAAGCGTAGCAGCGCCACAAAACTATGTATTTCTCAGTACGGTGCGTTTCCAACATGGCGCCCAGTGACTTTTGAACGCAGCAGCTTGAGTGATACGTTTTACGCCACCGCTGAGAAAACAACAGCATTAGACTTTGGAGACAAAAAGGACATCAAAATTACAAGATAATTATATCCTCTGAAGAGTCATTTTCTTTTTTAAATCCTCGGTACTCTCCTTGAGGTACTAGCAACTGTGTGGAGGAGGGGTGGGTGCGGTGCACGTTCATCCAAGGCTTTACTTACTTAGAAAAAACAATTAAAAAAAAGAAAAAACACTTAGAATTCCTCATGGGGACAACAGAAACTACACACTATAGCTTTAACCTTTCAGGCTCTTACAAATAATTGCATATCTGTACTACTTACATTTTGTCTCTGTCAGGTAGGTGAATGTTAGGTAGCAAACACAGATAGTCCAGGCAGACAAGAAGAGTTCAGCTCCAGGCCCAGGGCTCCAAATGGCTGGACCCCAACTAAGTCACATTGACAATCTAGCCAGGAATGACTGGAAAAGGTCTGGTTATTTACTACACAGGGCTAATGAGGGAAAGTGGAAACAGGTGAGCAGGTGGATGAGAGATCAGGTAACTGGAACAGGTGGGCGAGTCTGGGGGCATCTGGTGGATTGATGGAGAATGGCAACGCAGACGGCTGTGGAAGTCAGAATACGGTTGCTGGGAGGGACAGAGAGGCAGAGGTTGTGACGTGATGGGTACATCTCGAGTTAGAATGACCTATAGTCAGACTGTAAACAAACTCTTTTGGAAAAATTAAGCAAAAATCCGCAAGAACCCACACAATAATGCATAGATAACTGATTCCCATGTTGCAGTGATTAAAGATGATTTAGATGATTTAAACATGGTTGTCTCTGCTGTGAGCCTACAGTTCTGTTTTTCCAGTTTACCAATCACTTGTAAATAAAAAGCCACAGTCCCTGGCCTCTTTTAAAACACTTCCTGCCCTCAGCGCAGCACCGTACCTCTTATCAGCTCGGCCCAGCCTTTTCTCTTTTATTGGTTAAACTGCCATCCACATAGCTGCTGCTGCTGATGAGTGGAAACCAGGAGTACAGTCACAGGCTCTGTGCCATTAAAGAATAAAATAACAAAAAACAAGGTGATAACAACTCAAGACCTTTGTCCCTTCAAATCCACAAGCATGCTGATTAAATTCCATCACAGTTATTCATAGCCCCTTTCCCTCCTCCCAGCAATATAAACATATCACATTAGACAACTGGCTCAGCTAAGGCATTGCTGTGTTAGCCTTAAAAAGCCTTAAAAAGTAGCCAGCGGTCAAATCCTTTCAAGCCAGGGAGGAAAGCACATCACAAGAGTGGAATAGCAACAAAATGTCAAATCAGATATGAGAATTAAGTCTGGGTCTGAATTGCGTATTGTTCAGTCATGAAGTCTCGGGTACAATCAAAATGTTTTAGGAGGTCCTGCCCCTGTCATTACAATCATGAGGCATCACGTACTGGAAGCTTTTTCTGGGAATGATACCACCAAATGAAAACAGCCGACTTCCTCAGACACATTTGCTTCTCTAAAAATGGTTGCTGCAGGAGAGCACGTACAGGAAGGCGGAGTGCCTGAGTGGCTCTCAGCTGTGCCAGGAGGGCCGATGAGCTCCGTCTGCCCCCGTGCCACCAGGAGACGACCCAAGATTGGAGACGATGCTTCCGACCCCGAGGACAATAGAAACGGAGACACAGTGATTCATAATGGATTCACAAACTGGACTTTGTGTGCCAGCTTGATGCTGCCTCTAATTGTTTTTACAAAGCGGCAAACACAACAGTAACGGACACTAATGAGTCTGATACTTTACGTTCATAGTCAAGCAGCCAATTTGGAGTCAGGCCTGATTAAATCATTCGCAAGAAGAATGCTAAATGTGCACTTTCTGAGGGAGATAACCTATTCCAGGTTTCTGTTAAGTTATTCCTTGCTTATAGGTTCAGTACACAGAAAAACTGTCAGAGTATATTAACTGTAACTTTAAGAGTACAAAAACAATGTCATTTTATATTTAGCAAAGACCATTATCAGCTCTAAGAGCAGACAAATGACTCCCAAATCAACACTTGTCAACTTTAAATAACTTTTCTCTAATAAACAATGGAAAAATCGGCAGCATTCCTCATTTTAAGGCTGACTGAGGTCTCCACCAAGACGGATTGAATCCACAACACACAGCAGATTTCACAGCCTTTAGATGAACTATGACTCTGAAAGAACTCAAAATACTGCCCAATGTGGACATTAAACCTTTTACAGACATTTTTGCTGAGTTTAACTAAATGGGGAGACAAACACCAGAAAGGAGAAATTAAACAGGCAGCCAGTGATGGCAAAAGTTAAAGAGCACAGGATAATAATACAGATAAAGAATGTAAACACCTGAGCGTTTATACTGCAAAAGATTTTTTAATTCAACTCGCTGGTGAGTATGTACACGAGGAACAATTTGTACATAAATAGGCAATAGTTATAAATATTAGCAGTTTGGCTGGTACAAAATTAAAAAAGAACCTATTGTACATTATCTACAAGTGCCACTTTTGTACTTCTGTACAACATTGTCTCTTGTTGGATTGTCCATATAGTCCCATTCACACATTATCTGAGCTGCACTGCACATGCAATCACAGCGGGTGCACAGCAAGTGCCCGGAGGGGAATATGTGGCATTTGGACAACAGGAGACTGAGGGGGAAGCTTTAGTTACAAGCCTATGAAAGAGACAGGATTATTGAGCTGTGCGTCTTGCTGCAGTGCGATGGCATTTTTAAAAGTCTAGAGGGGATTATTAGTTGCTGGGTGCCTCCTTAGATATTGCAGCACACAGTCACACAACCACTTAGATGGCGGCTGAATTACAGAACCTGGAGCAGAATAAAACGCAGTAGTCATTATCAGAGCGATCATGGCCCTAGGTGTGAATACTCCCATATTCACCAAAATACTATCCAGTGGTTTGTTTGTTGATACCGGCTCTTGGTAACACTCTCCAGTTGAAGACTTAGTACACTGTGGTTATATATTGCTCAGGTTGTACAGTAAGTGAACTCATCACACAACTTCATGTCCAGTCTGCCAGTTTCACCTGCAGAAAAAGTCATTTCTAACACATCAAATATAAAAGATTACACATTTTGTAAGACATTGCTCAGTGAGCTGCTCCTTTGAACGCGGCGTCACTTACAATTAAGTCCTCACCCTTTCTGACGCTTTAGGGGTCCGCTAAAGAATGTGAACAACCCACTCTAAGGAAAGAAAATAAATTCTGTTATACTACTCACATGCCGACACCAAATACAGCAACAGTAATCACATGTCTCCTATGAACCACACATACATACAAACATGCAGAAACTGCCCCACAAACAGCTTCACAGAGATTTCATTGCTATGACAGCAGGTGAGTCATTAGCAGCAACTCACATTTGGTCCCTGAAGTTGAGCTAAAACATTCAAGCAGGTAGTATGAACAATATGTAAAGCATTCAGTGGATAAAATGAGGGGAGAGGGGTTCTCAAATTTAACACTTAACTTTTTGCGGGGGGGGGGGGGGGAATTAGGATAGAAAAAGAATTGTCCAATGTCTGTATCAAAACACTCAGAAGCACTTTCATTATTTTTTCAAATCCACAATCATCTTTCATTTCTGTGCAATATCGCCCTCTTGTGTGCTGAGCTGGTACCGAAGGTGAGCTGTGTCAATTACATAACTCATTTACCTTTAGAGCTACAAAACCAAACAGCACACACACTTAATGACATAGGCATCTTTTTTTCTTCTTTTCAAAGTCATACAAACTGTGGTTTTATGAAGTTGTACCACAGGTCTGGGGACTGAGCCAATGTGCAAATGTTTCTATAACTGAGAAAAACAAACAAAATATCATATGATATCAATTAAATGACTGGCACAAAGATAATAAATAAAGCTAGAACGTCAGCGATACTTTGGCATTACAACCTAGCTCCTCTCACCCTGCTGCACAAAGATAATCTGTTTGAAGTTTGGGAGGGCTTATGCATCGACAGGATAAACCAGTTGGAGTAAGTACAGTAGCTTCAAGCACATTCTTCTTCTTTGCTTTACCAAAACAAGATTACCAGTGTCCATTATCACTGATTTCTGTGAATAATAACAGTGATTACTGGATTGGGTCACACCAGAGCGGTATCACCGCACACTGTGCTAAAACAAGGCAGTTAATTTCAGTGCAATATGCAAAGTTAAACTTAAGGAACATGGGTTGATAAACAAAACAAGGAAAAGAGGAAGCCATAGAAAAATGGCCGTCTGAGCAGCCGAATCGGTCTGACCTTCTCCAGGGAGGGATGGCTTTTCACGGGGGAATGTATGCTGTAGCAGGGCAGACAATGTTAGTAATACTCTGGCTGGATTCTGTTGTTATTACATAAAATCTGCACCAGGACTCACATACACAGAATATTTAGTCTGAAAATGTAAATCCCAAGCAGCATAACAACCCCCATCTTTCTTAAAAACCTGAATAAGAGGAACGTGATCCTGATCTTACGCTAACCACAATCAACCAATCAAACCTGCTCAATGCAAACCCTTCTGAGGGCTTGTCCATGCCGTTCTGAATACTTTAAATAAATATTTCAATGCTTAATCGCTTTCTTGCTGAGAGTTAGATGATCTGGCACCTGCATTCTGCTTTAAGATAATACATGAACAAGTTGAAGGAGTTCATGGGATTACATTTCACTGAAATTGTACAAGGTACAGCTGATTGATCAAAGATCGACACCACTCTCATGGTTGTACAGTAAACATGAAGATGGGGGCAGCAGCTAGTTGGCTTAGCTTAGCAGCAAGACAGGAAAGAGCTAGCCTGGCCCTGCCCAAAGGAAACAAAACTAGGGGGACCAAACGTCACGGTTTGACCGGGTCTGTAACGATTGGACCAGATCTGTCCCGAGTCCCAACTAAAGCCTGTCTGTTTACACCAAACACTATGAAACTGTCCCAGTTGTCAGCAACTACATAGCCAACGTGGTCTTATTATAGCCCAATCATTAACTAAACCCATGTAGAAAGACTAATATTTGTTTCTTTATTGGAATCGTTTGGAATTGTTTAGAAGATTTGGTTTCAAATCCGATCATCGCTTCCCAATTTAATGAATTTAGTTTCTGAAGCCGCCAGGTGCTTGTCGTGCTGCAGCCTTGGAACACAGTAAGCAGCGCTCTAGTGAGGCTTTATTTCACATTGAAATAGCCCTGTGAAACTGCAAACCACCATTAAATCAATCTTTCCCCTTATTTGTGAAAAGGTGCATGTGACCCATTTCAACTCCACCACTCAAACAATCGGAATCGAGAATCGATGAGAACCGGAATCAACCGCCTAAAAATGACCTCAACCACATTCCTGTTTAAAATTCCTCAATTAGTGATCTCAGCCCAGTTTTTCATATGTGCTGCCCATTGGGGCTGCTGGAGCAAGCACAGCCTGGTCAGTGGCTTTTTTGAATTTGGTTACCAATGACAACAGAGTGGGCCAGCTGACCAATCAGAGCAGACTGGGCTTTCCAGGAAGGTAGGCTAATAGCTAATAGGTGGAGGTGCTGCAGCAATAGGCAGTATGAGAAACATAATACCTTTTCTGAACATCAAAGCATGTAAACCTATTCTAGGAGAATCTAAGAGTACAAATATGATGCTGAAAAGGAGTATAATAGGGGTTCTTTAAACTAATCAAGCGAGATATTTAACTTGGGGATGATTAGGCTTTAGAGTTTGCACAGAGCCAGGTCAGCTGTTTCCACCTGATTCCAATCTTTATGCTAAGCTAAGCTAGCCACCTGCGGACTGTAGCTTCATATTTACCTACAGACGGGATGGCAAGTCCTTATGTAACTCTCAGGAATAGAAAGCGAATGAGCCTATTTCCCTATGTGTCAAAACATTCTCTTAACTCCAATTGGAGCTCTCGTTGGCACACAATGAAAATATATTTTAAAGCAAACGTAGCGGTGATGCTGGTTTTCTCCTCCTCGTCTACTAATTTAACACCCTGTTAGGCAAAGAGCATCTCAAACATTTACAATGTGCAAAATTCAAAGCTGCATGTCGGTAGTGAGTTGGATGGTTCAGCTTTAAAACCAGTTAAGGAAAAGGACTTATAATGATAAACCGTACGTGAAGAGAGGTGAGGCTGAGGTTTAAAACTGAAGAAAGAATATTGGGTTTACTCCCTAGACACCTCGCATTGCTCACATTTTTGTTCTCCTACTGATCACCGAAGGAGATCATCAGATCATCCTCACAAGTCGTCACTCTGTTTAAAAAAAAAAAAAAAAAAAAAAGAGGTTTCACATCCCCTCCCCCCACAGGTGCAACAGAAAGCCTTAAAGAGTCAGTGGCCATACAAGGCATCTGGATGTCCCAGAGAAGGCTGTTGGCATATAGAAGTGGTGTAACTCTGGAAACTCCCGAAAACATGGCTTTCCAGCCAAGAAGATAAGGATGCACCGTCTCCGCCTGGTGCTGCTCTCTGACATGAAGACAACCGGCCTGCATCGAGTCCCCTCTTAATTGCAGTGTGATTGTGGCAGTAACAGAGCAGAGACACCGGGGGGCGCTGTCTCCTGCATCAGGCCCCAAAGGTCCAGAGCATTCCTGCCTCCTCTCCTTAAACAAACCCAGCCACCTTTAAGTCTCGGACTGGCTTGATTCATTCGCTCTCGTCTCAGCGTCTGTGCTCCTACTGGTCGAGGGGGGGGGG